>NW_005187572.1:688965-746583 GCF_000239375.1 Pundamilia nyererei | reverse complement strand
AACTAATTAGCTTTTTCTCTGGATGTAGTGAGATTGAAATTACTGTGTGTGTGTGTGTGTGTGTGTGTGTGTGTGTGTGTGTGTGTGTGTGTGTGTGTGTGTGTGTGATGCACCGTCAACATTTTCTTCTTCACTCACCTCCTTGTATTCCACCTAAACGATAAACCGCGCTTCATTCACCAGAACCCACACAGACATCTCAGGTACCATCCCCTCCACCGGTGAGAAGCATTGCTTCTTATTGCTAGCCACCTAACAGCTATGAGACTCTCAGTTACTTCTTACATCATGCACTCTGATTTCTAACGAGGGATACGAGTCAGAGTCGGTACAAAGTCTCGAGGGCCTCACTGCCACTCGGCACAGTCAGCAGTGAGCAACACTAGCTAACGTTAGCTTAGAATCAGAACCTAGCATGCAACATTTTCCTGATGACTTCACGGGCTCAGTCATTAGTGTCAAGTCACGTTGAGACTAACAAGTGAGATCATGACGTTCATTTTACAAGTTATTAGAAAGGAGGATTATGCAGATGCACTCGTTGGCTGATAACGTCTTAATGAAATCATTAGCCATCCTGTTGACTTTCTCAGACTATTGAGTTTAAGAGTAAGAATTTACTGAGACGAATCAACACATTCATGACCAAAATCCACTGATTTGGTGACAATAAGAAGAACACAGACTTCTGTTTAATCCTCTGCAGCGTGTAAATGATGCACGGCTGACGCCTGCGAACGGCTTTGCATGCTGTCATTCTGCATAAACACAGGATCTGTCACTCGCTAATTATCTCCACACCTCATGGTCCTGCCTGTTCACACTCTGCAGGTAATTCTTATGAATTTTCATCCATAAACTCACACTTTTATATAAAAACATGCGATACATTTAATATAACTGTGCGACACCCGCTGGCTCTTTTAATGATGTGTAAACTAATTGGTCACACAAGACGGCATACTGTGCACACTTGCAGGAACAAACCACCAGCATCATCACACAGCTGAAGCTTCATATCTAACCAAAGCTTGCATTTTGTCTAAAGCATCTGCTGCAATGCATGCTGGTCTGTCTCCATCCTGTCCTGCAGCCCTTATACTAAATGGATGGCTGCCATGTTCAGCAGTTTATGAAGGAACACTTTTCCAGGATAACTTTTTGCTATCATGAAAATCATTTATCGCTCAAACATGTTGACCTCTTTGTCATTTCCACCCCACTTCACTTCCTTCTTCTTTCCCCTTCTCGCTCCAATCTCCCTCTGTACTACTCCTCATCACTAATTTCAGCCAGAAGTTGAGTTTCAAGGAGCGGGTGAGGATGGCGAGCCCCCGAGGTCAGAGCATCAAGAATAGGCAGACGTCATCAGTGAACGACAGGCGCTCTCCGGTGGCTGACGCTGGCACAGAGGGCACCAGTCCCGCCAAGGTTCAGAAGAGCTGGAGCTTTAACGACCGCACGCGGTTCAGACCGTCGCTCCGCCTCAAGAGTCAGTCCCGCTCCACCACTGATGGTGCGTGTGCCATTCTGCTTTCACTGCCGGTATTTTATATCAGTGTGGATTATTAACAAAGCAAAATCACCTGTTTTAGAGTCTGGCTTCTGGCCTCCACCATGCTGGCTTTTTAGTGGTGGCTTATAAATGCTAAGTAACATATTACCGTACCAAAACTGAAGACGGCCTTCTTGGTTTCATCATCTTCTCTCTATTATCATGGAGTCTTTAACTTGAGGTGCCCGTTGTTGTGTTTTTGCGTTATATAAATAGTACTGGACAAAACTGCTTTTCCTGTGAGGGGAAAAAAAAAAGATGTTAGAATTTTTTCCATTTAAATTTTGAAATGTCTCAATGTCTTTTTTTTGTTCAGAGCAGGTCTAATAACTTATTTTAGCCATTAGGCTACATTCACTGCTGCTCATTGTGTGCTGTCAAAGTCAAAATCGGCCAGTTTCAGTCATGCGGGATTAACAGGAAGTGAGTAACCTCTCCAAACAGCTGCTCTTGCTCTTCCTTGAGTGCCACATTTAAAGAAAGGTGTTCCAGAGATATAAAAATAAGCACAACTGCCCCAACCTCACTGCTCATATTTAACCGACTCTCGATCCAGCTCATCAGAACTGGTTTGGCTCACTAATGACGCAGCGGAGTGGAGGAATGCTGATGGCTGCTGTGCTCACTTTCTTTGGCCTAGCAGTGCCGGCCTGGCGAGTCCTCCTGGGTAACAGCCAGTTGGTGGTTGTGGGCGGACTGATGGATAGATGGAAGGTGGGGGTGGTGAGCTCCAGGAGCCATATGGGGTGTCAGAGCCGTCCAGCTGGCTGAGGCCTGCTGGTGGAGAGGAATCATTAGCCAAGCTAGCCAAAACCAAACTGGTTGGCTGGTTAGCCACGCTGCGTCTGATCGCTGACATGTTGGCTAAGTGAGACATTAGAGGATGGGAAACATCTCCCTTCCATTCTGGCTTAATTAGAAATGAAACCAGGAATTATTTTAGTGGAAAGTTTTTAATGGAGCAAATCATTAATCAGCACTGTTTTTCATCAGCAGCAGGTCTGACAAAACCCACATACTGTGGAGTAATCGATCCTTTCCTGAGGTCATCTACAGTGTTTAGTTCAACAGAACACATCAACGGCATTAACCCTGTGCTTACCTCCTCAGGGTGCTCAGGGTTCCTGCTCCATTTGGAAAATCAAAATGAAGTCTTTCTAAACCTTTAATGCTTTATTACCCCATGACACTAAGGTGAATCTCTGGATTTTGGACAGCTTTGATCTGTGCTTTAAACTATTTAGACTCCAGATTTTCCACCAGCTCACAGAGATCCCCACAGCCCAGCAGAGGCGTGTAACTACAAAGTGAAGGTCAATGGATTAGTAAGCTGTGTTGAGCTTAAAGTCCGAGTTTAGTCTCTTATGAGTCTTGAGTCACTTTTTACCTGTTACATCGAGGTGGTAACTTATTCTGAAACTAAACAGTGACCTGGTGATGAGCAGGTTTTGTTTAGAGTTTCTGTCTAAAAACAGCTGGAATTGTCCAAAACTACAAAAACTACCAGGGTCAAAGTATTCGTCAGATGTTCTTCAGCAGGAGTGATGCAAATTTGAAGTTGTTGTCATATTGGAAGACAAAGCTATTACCCAAACCTGGTTTTGCCTGCTGACTGCTTGATGTTTTCTTCTTCACATATCCTTCTTTCGTCTAGTGGTGCAACGGATCACAGTTGATCCGTAATCCAAACTGATCCCACTCCACAGAGCGCATGGTGGGTCTGTCAAGCGATAGTTATGGCCAGCGCTAGCGGTCCAAGTGGAGGAGCAGAGGAGTTTGCGGTACTTAAGCAGCCCTTTCATGCCCAGTCCGACCGGGCTAAAGCTAATACAAAAGCTATTGGAGTGTTTCGCTGCAGACGGGAGGCCGTATTCCATTGTGCAAAACAAGGGGTTTAAACTATGATGCACGTGCTTGAGCCACGCTATGATATCCCGTTGCGCGTCCACTTTAGTGACAAGATCGTACCCAGGCATGTATGAGCAGGAAAAGATTTAAGTTATGGCTGAACTGTCCCAGGAATCTTCTGTTGCCCTAACTACTACAAATGGGTGGAGCTCCAGGGCAACGGAAAGCTACGTGACCATGACCGCTCGTTATATCACAGCGGAGTGCGATATAATGAGCGGTATGTATTATTGTAGGGTCTACCTAACAATATCAAGCGCCTTGAGGCGACTGTGTTGTTGTGATATGGCGCTTTATAAATAAAAGTGAATTGAGTGGTAGTTACAAAGCCCTATACTGCCCTATATTGTACCATTTTTTTATTTTAAATAATTGCGTAGAATGAGTCTAGAGTTGAATGTTTTTAACATGTAAAAAATACTTCCATAAGTAAATAAGTAAATGTTCAATTTTTGTCTTTTTTATTTTTTTGCTGATCCGAAAATTGATCCGATCCGTGACTTAAAACCGTGATCCGATCCGAATCGTGAGATTTTTGATCCGTTGCACCACTACTTTCGTCACAATACCTTCAACCTTGATGAGATTCCGAGTTCCAGATGCACTAAAGCATGCTCCCATCATCGTGTTTCCCTGTGCAGACGGTGTTCTTTGGGTTGTCTGCTTCTCCCTTCTTTCTCCAAACATAAGCAGCGTTTCTGTGGCCGAAGAGCTCTAGTTTTGTCTCATATGAACAAAGGACGCACTTTCAGAATGCATAACCTTTCTCTGTGTCTGTTACGAAGAAGTGGAGTTTTTCTTGGTCTGCAACCTCGCAGTCAGTTAGATTTTTGGAGGTTAATTCATTTTACAACTACATTAGTTTGTTAACCTAACAGCACCATCAATCTACATAACCACAACCTAAAATCATGAGCTAGCCACGATAAGACAGACCGCATGATCTTCACATTTCAAATATGTATTTGTACCTGTCAATCAAACATGAACCGCCCCAATTTTAGGCTCCACCAATGTGCAAATGGATGCATCATAAAAAAGTGTGCCCATTGTATAGTTATTATTCGTGTATTCATGGGAGTCTAGAGGGACTGACTCGCTTTTTGAGCCAACCTCAAGTGGCCATTAGAGGAACTGCAGTTGGTGGAACATTTCTTTTCAGACCCATCTTGACTGTGATTTGTAAAGCAAACCATGACTTGAAGTTTCTGCGACTGCATGTTAGTGTGTTTGAGCAGTAAGACTAACACGGCTCACTGCAATCTGTTGTTTGTGTGGATGCAAAATGTTCTCATTGGCATAAAGTGACTTCATCGCTATCACAGAAATAAATAATCCTCCTTTTCTGCGCCTCTCTTCCAAACAGCAGACTCCAACATTACAGCGGAGGACGGTTTTGATGAGAAGGGCTGTCACTGCGACATCTCAGTGGAGGACTTGCAGCCCTCGGTCAAGTCTGTCATCCGAGCTGTCAGGTGAGACAGAGGAAATGAGACTTCCTCTTTCAGTCTAACTTCTGCTGCAGTTTTCCGTGACCCAGGCTGCAGGCAAACTAACCCTGATTGCGACCAACCCCCCGCCGTCTTCTGATTGAGCTCAGGGGATTAAAGTGACCGGATGGTTGTTATTTCTGTTAGTTTATTTTTGGATCATCAGGAAATATGGTTAGTGGGAGGATTAAAAGCTGTGTAAGGTGATCGTGTCACAAGGAAACAAGAGTAGACACGTCTTCATGTCCTTCGTGTCCTGAAAGAACTAAAGAGCCTGTTAGATGCAAGGTCATCATACGTCCCCGACCAGCAGGAGTTCAATAAAAGTTAAAAGCAGCTCAGTGTTTGAATTATTAAATATATAATAACTAAGACTATAATGCTGAAGCTTCTGTGGCTCCATGTGGTGAACGAGCTCCTTAACAAGACACCTCATGTTGGTTTTTCTTTTAGTTTTTACTTTATGAGCATCGACAGACTTTCAGTTTTATCAAAAAACAATAATAAACATCAGTGGTTCACCTCATCCCTTTATCCAGCTTCCACATATAAAGTGAACTGGCTGTCACGCATCACTTTGTGGACACAGACCGGTGTGAAAATAGTGACACAGCCACATCAGTCAGGATAGCCTTCACTAAAGGCTACAACTTTAACGTAGGTACCTGCTGTATTTACAAAATTATGTAGGATCAAAAATGCTGGAAATACAGCAAATAAACATCAGTGCGCTTCAAAGGCTTGTATTCTGAAAATATTAGCTTCATTAAATATGCTTCAGTTATTGTGCAAAGAAAAGTGTAAATTCACTAATCAAATGTCCTACGTGCCAAACTCGAGGCCACTGAGGGGCCAAGAAGCTAAACAGACGTGCTCACTTCCATGGCACCTGCAAGCTAACGAGCTTCCTTACGCAGAATGCACCCAAAGGAAAACGAATGTTCAAGTCCATAGTAGAGTTTTGTGTATGCACTCACTCACAACAGTCTCACATTCTGAAACCACATGACAGCACAGAGATGCGAAGGTAAGTCGGGGGTACGGCAAATTCAGGAAGTCACTAAATGAGATTTGCAGCTGCAGCAAAAATGTTCTTTGAGTCAATCTGACAATAGCAGAAGCCAGGTATGCCACTCACCTCATAACTTGTCACTTGTACATTTTTATATGCATCACATTTCGTGTCAGAAGGCTCAGTGGTATGTACATGTAAACTACATCATCAGGACCCCCTGTTTTGCTCTATGAAATGATGCTGGCTGAGCATCTTATTAAATATTTTTGATATTTTGAAGCATTCACATGGACCAAAACTGTATATCAGAAGGCTGTGACAATATAATCCAGCATGTTTTCATTGTTTCCGACCCCTTTGACTCTCCACTTTCAGCCACGTTCCCTTGAATTCAGCCTCAGTGCTCCACAGGTGTTTCCATCCACATACACATGCAGCTAAAATCTGCCTTTTTTCTGAGAAAGTGGTTGTTCTGAGCGTTTGAAATGCTGTGAACAAACAGGTCGACACATTAAAAGCACCATTAAGCACTATCAAAATAAATGCAGGCTTTAATTTGTTTACATTAGCTCAGGCTGGCAGTGTCACGGCTGGACCACAGCTCCCCCTTCTGGTGAATTTATGAACTTCTGTGCTGTTCATGCAGGATCATGAAGTTTCATGTAGCCAAGAAGAAGTTTAAGGAGACGCTGCGTCCGTATGATGTGAAGGACGTGATCGAACAGTACTCTGCCGGTCACCTGGACATGCTGTGCCGCATCAAGAGCCTGCAGACCAGGTAGGACGGACATTGTACTGCAAAAGATCTGCATGTGTGTATGCATTCCTTATACATGCATGGGTTTATCTCACGCTGTTTTTTTCTTTTTGCAGTTTGTGTTTTTGCATGTTTGTACCTGTGTTTGCTTCTCTCCAGGCTGGACATGATAGTAGGCCCACAGCCCCTGAGCAGCCGAGCCAAGGCCTTTTCCTCCCCCTCCCTGTCTGTCTATTACAGCCAGGGGAGGAAGAACTCCACCCAGGGGTCAGAATTCCCCCAACTTACTCAATCTACCCACCTACTCTGTCATTCGCATGTCACATGGGTTCAGTTCACTCCTCAGTCGCACAATTCAGGAGCTGGTTTGTTCTCAGAAACGTGAAGGAAAACAAAGTGCGGCCTCATTTATCAACCATTCGTTAGTCCAGCATACCTGACCGTCCCTTCATGGAGAATTGATGGCAATGAGGTTTACAAAACATGCACTCGGGACAATTAGTATAACTGTTGAGTTCATTTTTTGCTAGAAAGAGAGAGCATAATTGCCCCCATATTGGCTTCCCTTCATTGGCTTCCTGTTAAATCCAGAATCAAATTTAAAAGGCCCCATCTTATTTTAATGACCTTATAGTACCATATAAACCCATTAGAGCACTTCCCTCTCAGACTGTGGGCTGACTTATGGTTCCTAGAGTATTTAAAAGTAGAATGGGAGGTAGACCCTTCAGCTTTCAGGCCCCTCTTCTGTGGAAACTCCCAGTTTGGATTCCACTTTTAAGATTAGGCTTAAAAGTTTCCCTTTGACAAAGCATATAGTTAGGTCTGGATCAACTGATCCATAGAAACCGGCAGTTGCTGAGCCTGGCTCACCAGAGATGAAATAGAGAAATGGATGGTGTGCAGCGTGCATGTCTAAGGACTGCGGGGACCTCCTTTGTAGATGGTGTTGAGTGGCTGACGAGTACATAATACTATACTTCAGCTGTGCCAACATCTCACTTCTGATTTTGGACAGGCAAAGTCCCTCTTGATCCAAAATTCACTTAGTAGCACTGCTTGGAAACTTTTCTGAATGACCCTTGTTTTCACTGCTCACCAGGACATTAAACTATTTTTATGTGTACAGTTTTCACATTGAAGAACAATTACAAACACAGCTCTATAAATCCCAAACTCAAAGGATTTCAGCTTACCATTTAACAATGATGTAAGCCCCTGAAGCATGCTGTGTGTCCTAAGAGACTGGCAGGTTTGTCAGGAAGGGGACAGATGAAGCCTAAATCAGCTTGAGTTGACACAGTGCAGTGCAGTACTACTCCTTCCAGTCCTCCATAAAACTGATAGATTTGCTTGTCTTTGTTAATCAGGACCTTTACATTGCTGCCAGTGTTGTTTTGTTGCCTTTACCTTCACTTCTTGTTCCACATGTGCCACCCGAGGCTTTTAGGGGGTTGAAAGTTCAGGATTTGTCACCACAGCTGTGCACAGCTGTGCCTTTATATGCATGATAAATCCAAGTTGTCTGCAGGTTTGGAGCTTTTTTCCTCTGATGATTTGATAAATGAGGCCCCTGGTTGACGAGCTAAAGCCTGAATTAACTGAGCTTCGAGCCACACTCTGCTCCCACACACAAACACGTCCTGGTATATCTGCTACTAACCAGCCACTAACAGATCTCTTAAGTAAATTGACTTCTGTTCTGGGAAAGGAGTTTGCAATGTGATGCTAACATGTTTTAGACACACTCCAATCACACACCAGAAGGTTTCACCTGTCATTGCTGTTGCAACACTGCCCCCTGCTGATGCTGTGTGCACTCTGTTGCTGCAGATGAGCCAATCCGACTTGCAAAGGGTGGAGGGCCTGTCAACATGCTTCTTTTTTTTTAACCACATCTCGTAGTCACGAGTAGAGTCTAACACAGGCCAGCAAGCTCCAGCCACAAATAACTTCAACCTGCCATGACCTCACTGTAATATATGAAAACATCTGTAAGATTAGAATAGAGAAAGCTGTAACAGTCCTTAAATTTACGCAAAATGTTTTTTGTTTTTTTTAGTAAAATGTTTAAAATGTTACATGGAGGCTGGTCTTGTCTATATTTGGATCCAGTCCACAATTACAATCCCCAGATCGTCTACATTTGATCTGCATGTTTCATATTCAAGAGGAGCGTGAATCATTCGGTTCCTGCCCATCTTATCCTGAATTACATTTCTTATTTGAAATTGGACTGATTTACAATGAACGAGTGTCGTAACTCTTCTCGCTTCCTCCTGTAAAAATACAGTTTTAGAATCCAGATCTAACTTCCCGGTGTAGTGCTCGATCCCCTTTTCTTCTAGCATGATTTAGTGGTGACATACAGGGTGTCCACACCTGACTTTTTCTTCTTTCTTTTGGTGAACTCGTGATTGCATGATCTTGGCTCAGTTTTTCTGTGCTCTCTGTCAGCTTTAACACAAACAGACTTTATTAACCAGATCCCACAGAGCCTGACTGGATTTAGCATTTAGACATAAATATAATCATGTGTAAACCAAAATATAAGACTCTAATGTTTAGAGTCTGAAATAAAAAGTTGTATTGTTAATTGGTAAAATGTAATCTGGTTGGTAATGTTTGGAAGTGTGAAGTCCAGTGAGGAAGATTAATCTCTCGTGTTTGGATTTGTTTTATTCGGGGAAAGGTTTACTTTAGATAAACGGTTCTAATTTTCCTTCCTTTTGTAGTCCTCCTTTGTACATTTTAAAATTAATATCTTATTGTGTTTGCTTGTATTTCTGTGCATTTCAGGGTGGACCAAATCCTTGGGAAGGGCCAAATTCCTCTGGATAAGAAGATTCGAGACAAGCTGCTCTCTGATGGCGATATACTGGAGGACATGAGCATGCTGGGTCGCGTCTGTAAGGTGGAGCGACAGGTCTGTCCTCTGGGTTTTGTTCTTAAAATTTCAGGAGGTTGAGAGGATCAGGGTTTTTGCTAATTGGAGCTTCAGTGTTTGCTGCCTCCGGTCCTCATTACGTACCCCAAAATGCCCCCAGTGTTTCTGGTCAATAAGACTAGAACAGCGCTACGTAAGTGCCAGTCCATCGACAGCAAACCAGCTAAATACAGTAAAATGTGATCCATCTCGACTGCGTTTAAGTTTCCTAAAGTTACAGGTAATAAACTTGTTGGTATTCCGGCTCTGTGCCGCTTCCAGTTTTTATGCAACATTAGACTAACTCAGCTAATCACATTCATCTCCAAACTGCTTATAAGACTAAAACATCTTACTGATCATTTTATTTTGGTATTTGTCACAATGGGTAGAATTCAAAACCTTATTAAGACGGCCCTGAATCACATTTTACTCTTTACAGCAAATTGATTTTTTTCAGGTGCACAAGTTGAAAGTGGCAAATGCATATGAATCCTAAAGCTTAAAACAAACATCTGGTAGAAAGCAAGATGCTGTTGAGGTAGCTATGAGCCCCCAGAGCTGATTCTTAAGCATTCAAATCGACACTTAGAGCATCTGTACATTCTGCCAGATGTGGCGGTAGATCACTCCTTTATTCCTCTTCTCTGCTCACAGGTCCAGTCGATTGAGTCAAAGCTGGACTCCCTGCTCGACATTTATCGTCAGGTTCTGCGTAAAGGCTCGTCTTCGGCCCTCACGCTTTCCTCTCTTCCCCTCTTCGAGCTGGAACAGACTTCAGACTACCACTCCTCTGTCTTCAGCAAGGACATGTCCTGCTCCACCCAGGTCAGCAGCAGTGGAGCGCCGCCCACCAGCGGCTTCGTCACTCGCTCCTCCACCAGTTCTCATCTCTCGCAGGGAGGACTCCATCTCATCCTGGGGCCCCCCAACGAGCTCAACCTCAATCTCAATGCCCCCTCTTCCACGCCTCCCTCTGGCCTCGCATCATCCTCTTTCAGCCCATCGCCCCTGCCACATCATCATCACCATCGCCACCACCACCATCCCCAGGCTCAGGCCACCACACCTGAAAGTGGCACTGATGAGGCTATGGGTAGTTCTCCACCCATCCTCACCCCGAACAGTGTCAGCAGTTCAGGGGACAGAGGAGTAAGAGATGGTGGGTTTCCTCTTCTGGCGAGGCTTCCACCTCCACCCCCTCCTAGCCGAAGTCACGGCCCTGGTACTTTAGTGCGAACAGCCTCCATAGAGGTATCCCCTGACATAGAGGACTTTTGTGGAGGTCTTGGGACACAGATGGAGGACAGCGTTGTCAGGAAGGACCTTGGCCTTGGGTTGGGGCTCAACAGATTGGGGCAGCAGCTCCAAGGGAACAGCAACAGCAGGCTTAGCACAAAGGAGGAGGGATCTTGGAGGAGACAAATGAGCTTGGAGCTGGAGCCCCTGGTGCCACCAGCGCTGGGCTGCTGCTCTGGGTCCAACGAGATGGACCGAGGATTGGGCAAGTCCATGTCAGTGCAGGATCTGAAGCAAGTAGCCCCCACCCATCACGGCCACAGCCTGTCATCTCCAAGCCCCAGTACAAGCAGTGACTCCCCCATTGGCTTCCATAGCTGTAGCCAAGATCCTGGGGGAGGAGGGGGCGGTACAGGCAGGAGGAGTGGAGGTGGGTGGGGTGAGGAGGACCTCTTTATCAGTGATAGAGACATTGAGACGCAGGGACTTGACTTCTTGTCACAGGGGTCTGCCGAGACTCCGACTTACTCCTCAGAACTCCTGAGGACAGGCGGCAGAGCCGGAGCAGGGACCCAGGGCTCAAACCGCAGTCTGGCCAGCGGTCACGCATCCTTGCCCTCTACTGGCAGCAACGAGTTGCTGAACATGCCACACGTACGGCTAAAATAGACCCAGCTACATGTCGGGAAGGCACACCAATCTCACCTCAAAAAGACGGTTTTTATCCTTTTTGGAGGGAAGTGGGTGGGTGGGAATATTACATGGGGTCTTCTTCTGTTTATATTCATGTTGATCCATTTGATAAGAATCACAGTATTTTCATACAGGCTGACCATATGACATATCATTGCATGAGTTTTGTTTTAAAGTGTGATTGACAAATCTGAGATAAGAGCCTGAGAAACGACAACAGAGACACCCAAAAACCTCCGCTGTTAAACTCGGGTTGATATGAGACCTTGACATACAGCATGGAGTGCATGCTTATTGTAAAGAGGTACAGAGATTTGAAAGGTACAGTTTGCAGTGGAGGCCATGGGCTCCTAACACTTATTGAAACCCTCTCTGAGAATGGCCATGTTCAGTGTATAAAAGCCACATTTTGTGTGTCTCCCATCAAACAAGACGTTTCCACACTGAAGTGATGTTACATCACTACTGCCAGATGCATTCTTTCTTTCCCATCTTTAACCTCTTAAGATTCACAAGGTCCTTGATGACATATCTTAGGTTTCGGTTTCTTAGCATCCAACCAATTTTTGAACATTTTCACCTGTTTGGAAAATGGAAAATCTTTTTATAGAAAAACTGTAATGTGGAAATGAACAAGACTTAATTCTGAGATGTAACGTCGTCTTTGTTTCTGGAAATTTGGCCTTGTGGCTAAAATAAGACCCAACTTTAACCATAATCTGTACAGGTAATCTGAAGTTAAGAGGGTAAATTTTATGAAACTAAAGCAATACATTCAAAGGACAGAATTTAAATCATTTTAGTTTCAATCAAACCTTTAAAAAGAACTCTATTAAAAAGGAATATACCAGTGTAATGTGAATACAGGCAATACGATTTACGTTTTCATGCATGTTTTTTTTCCGTCTATACAGCAAGAACAACAAATTTCTTGTGGTATTAGGTTGTTGTCCTCAACACAATTTTGGAACTCTGTTTTATAAGGTGCAAGAACACACAGGGAAGGTAGGGGAGGGGCCAGTTGCATTCAGAGATTTGATTGGGCAACCAAGTGTCAGTAATTAAAATGAACAAATGGGCTCCTGTTAGTGCTTGTAGGGCCCCCCCAAAAAAGAAAAAATATATACACTGATGTATTGGAGCATAATGATGTTATCAAGTATTGTTATGTTAGTATAAGTACAGTTAGATTCTCTGAGCACCATGGTTCTTTATCTCTTATGTTTTCCATCAAGGTAAAATGATATTTTTGGACTGTTCAACCACAATCACTGACTGTATATAAGAGATGGACGTAGCTTCTAGATCTGAAAAGTGAAGTCAATGCAGAAGTGCCTTAAACCTGCATTCTTTCTGATGGCCAGCAGGGGGACACTCCCTTGGTTCAAAAGGAAAGCCCTGTTGTGTAAACTGAGAAAGAAATGTCCCTGCTGCTCACTTCCTCGATGGGTTCATAGTTAACATCACTAGTTTCAAGTAAAATATTGTTCATTTTGTGAATCGTGATCCCTATTACTGTGCAGGACATAAAGCAGGTTTACAGGGTGAACATATGGGCATTAAGTGTCCCTCAGTTTCACCATCAGCTCCACCTCTGCTTTCAAAAACACCAAGATGGGAACCCCAAAAGTGCTTCATAGTAGGAAATGAGTAACCGATAGGTGAAAGCAGAGTGGCTACCTCCATCTTATATAGTCTTTGTTCACTTAAACTCAGATTCTTTTGGTGTCTTATTTTGAAACTTATAAAACCATAAGCTGCTACTCAGAGGCTCAGCGGGAAGAAAAGATATGCTTTATCCCAAAGCCCAACTTTTGTGTACTTTGGGCTTTTTCCAAACACAACAGGTACATTTAAGTGTGGATTTTATCTTAAGTTGGGGAGTGGAACCACTCCTCACAACACCCTCTTCAAGCTGTTGGTCTACAAATGTTTCCTGCCCTACATATTTGTATATTCTTGTTTCCATGCCCCGCCCTCTCTCCTTGCTATTTGTGGGATCAGCCCGGGAGCTGGCGTTACAACAACAAAGTGATAGTCTGCCAAAAAGTGATTCCTGATGTTTCAGTGTGTGTTTTATTTGTAATGTCTTTATTTATATTGATTAATAGACTTGAACAGGATTTTAAAAAGGAGTTTTACATAAAATAACAAAATGACCAGTTTTGCAAGTGTCTTTGTGACCATGTTGGTCTCTTAAAACGTCGCATAAGTCGTATTTGTTTCAACTACTGCTGCGCTCTTGACCAGATCACTCTTAAAGACATTTTTGATATCAATGAGATTTGTTAACTGGATAAATAAAGGATATATATGCATCTATTCTCTTCCACTTATCCTTACCAGGGTTACGGGGTGGGACTCTAGCCTGTGTCGTCTACCATAGGCGAGAGGCAGGATATGCCCTGGACAGGTCGCCAGTCTGTCGCAGGGCTAACGTGTAGGGACAGACAACCATTCCCACCTATGGGCAATTTAGAATGACCAATTAACCTAACCCCACAAACTGCATGTCTGTGGAGTGTGGGAGGAAGCCTGACAACCCACACAAACACAGGGAGAAAATGCAAACGCCACACAGAAGGGTCCTGGCCAGATTGTGGAGTTGAGCTGTCTGCGGCAACAGTGCTAACCAGCACGGCACCGTGCGGCCCTACATATATAAACGCCAAAAACTCTGCAGTTTCCACCTTGTGGCAGGAATGTTGTTGTAGCTCAAGATGACTTGATATCATTCATGAGGGATACATTTTTATATATTATAGGCTAACAAGTGATTTACAGTAGTTTAAATACAGGCAATCATTTTTGGCAGACGATCACTTTTTTGTCAACACCACCACCAATCCTCAGCCCGAGGTCATAGCTCACCATCTATTTGTTACCTTCTTTCAAATGCCCAGTTGTGTTTGAGGTTGAGTTCCCTGCTATTGGCTCAGGGAGTTATTTTTCTGGTCAGAATGAGTCTTTGGGGTTGACCAAGCATGAAGAGCCAACACAAATTGTTATTTCTGACCATTTCCTTGGATAAATTAAACCCCATGTTAAAAAATGTTGGTCTCTTTGATGGGTGGCCGTAAAACCCCTGAACTCAAATCAAAGGCATGTTTCAAAGGCATGCATGCAAGTTTGCTGTATGCACACGTGTACAGAGAAGAATGCCCATTCCCACTATCAGCCAGTGAGGACTCAACAGAGGTTACAAGCAGCGGCTGTTAACTTCACATCAATTATGCACCGACCGGTTGGTTTCCCTGCCGATCGCAGCCATGGATTGAAGCACATCTCAAGTGTCATTACCTGGTTTAAGAGAATTGCTTAATGTCAGAACAGGTGTGTGACCTGGCAAAGCACTTTGTTTTGGTTCAGAAACACTGAAGGAAATGTTTAGACGTACGAGTTTTTCTTGTATCTGGCTTTTCTCCCGGCCTGTTCTTACATGAGGGAAGATTTTTAAACTCTTATTTAAAATCATGGTCAATGTTTGCTTTTTTTCTATACTCTGTGATGTGGGGATTATTTTTGCTTCCTGGCTACAGAATGTATAGTCGCTGAGTATTGACATTAAACCAAGAAAAGCAATGTCAAACCTCCTTGTTGCATGTTAGAGAATTAGATGCATTTGATACGGTTAAGTAGGTTTTTCTGGTACTTGGGGAAACTATTACAGCACAGCTAGATGCAGATCAGTTTTGGTGATTGGTCCACCTCTGGCTATCACAGGTAAAAACTGCCCATCTGGTCGATCTACATTTCTACCCTCACCTACGATTGTGGATCTGAGTGTCCCTGCCCGTGTGACACAGACAGGCTAAATAGCAGGGTAGAACGTGGACTGATCTATAGATGCATGACATAAAGCACCTGAATAGATTCTGCAGATACCCCTTACCAAAAACCGGAAAAGTTTGAGGAAGTTTAGTTTGCTTTGAAGAATGGATTTTAATCTCCTTTGCATGAAGAGGCTGCCATATCCAACCCTATCTAGAAGTGATAATGAATGCTATGCCATCACTTGAGTTTAAAATCAAGGAGCCCAGCTCTGATATGAAGTCTACAAAATGTGCAGTACATCCAGTATACCGGTGCCTTGCTTGTATGGTACATATTGAGCTTTGAGTTAATTTAGTTTCTGAAAGGTGCATTAGGTTCCTCCACACAGAGATGATTGCACTGTCTTTATTTCCTCTCATTAGGTCCTTACTTGAGGCATTTTAGTTTTTATATTCAGAGATTTTGCTATTGAGCTAAAAATGGACCTTTGACATGTTACCATTCTGTCTGTGTGTCATTTTAATTTATTTAAATTATGTTCACATATTTACACACTAGTAATAATCTCAGATTTATGAAGCCTGTAATGTAAATGCAAGCAAACTTTTATTCTCATTCATCAATAAAGGAAATTCTACAGATGTTTTTTGGTGGTTTTGATTTGAATGAAATGAGGAGCAGAGAGATAATGTTTAAACACCTTTACTTGTATGAACGTAGAATCACAAATAACAGCGGTTAAGGTGAACTTAACAGTAACATTTATCAGAGCTACTTGGAGGTAGTTTAAGTTGAGCAAAGTGCGAGGCACGGAGAGTTTCTCTAAGGTGCAAACATGCAAGAAGCTGATCTACCTCAGGCTAACAAGTTTATCTTTTTGTTAAAGCTACAATACAGAGCTTACATGAACGAAGAGCTGACAAAAGAACGCGTCTGCCTCGTCACTACGATTGTCGTCTAGATCCACGAGAAGCTGAATCATTAACTTCAACAGGCAGAGAACTGTAACGCAAACCTATTGTGTTCTGCTGCAATAAAACCTACATAAGACGAGCACTAACAGCGTTTTGGTTAGTTTTTTTCCTTCGTCTGCTTTTGCGATGCATTGTGATAATAGACCAGACGCTGACTATGGAGTGCAGAAGGGGCGGGGTGTGTCTTCGGCCATGGTGAGCGTTTGGGGCAGCAGCCCAGCACAACGTTCATTTGGCCTTCTGCGCCTTCTGTGCCGATTTGGTGATCTTACCACTCGTGGCGGCTTTCTTTTCCACGCCTTTGATGACGCCCACCGCCACCGTCTGACGCATGTCACGGACAGCAAAGCGCCCTGAGGAGGAATTATTGGTAAAAAATGTGCATTAACATACAGAGAGGAGGTGACCCAAGTATATTAACAGGAATCCAGGGATATTTAGCTTTTTTTTTTTACATTGTTTTATTCGTCTGATAGAAAAATGTAACGCAAATTGTTTAACTTCAGCTATCCATTACTGTCCATTTATGTTCACTGATTAAATAAAGCAGTGAAGACAGACTAGAAGGTGGAGAGAGAGAAGATACAGCACTTTGACCATGTGGTAAATGGTCACCTGTGCCCCCACCCTTTCTTTCTGTGCTGCTGGATAGACAGGAAGCTATCGAGAGTGCTGCTTTTCTCCAAAAAAAATTAAAAATTATTATTTTTTAATATTTTTTTAATATTCACCTATATGATCAAGTTTAGAATATCCATTGAATTTATGCAAATAATAAATTTGGCATTTTAAGATATATTTCTGTCCTTTTCACCTTTATTAGACAGTGACAGATAACTGTGGGGTGAATAGAGATTATTTGAGCTGGAATCGAACCCAGGCATCTGCAGTGGGGACAAAGCCTTCAGTACATGTTGTTCTACAGGCATCGCCAATAATCTGGTTTTAGTTTGAATTGAAAACTAATTTCTTACTGTCAGTGAGAGTAAAGTTTGGATAACTCACAAAGCTAAAATTTAGATCCGCAAAATCCAATTTCAGGATAAAAAAAAACCTACCGAGCGGCGGGTACTCAGAGAAGCTCTCCACACACATGGGCTTCCCGGGGATCATATCAACAATGGCAGCATCTCCAGACTTCAGGGACTTGGGGTTGTCCTCGAGCTTCTTACCAGAGCGACGGTCAATCTTTTCCTTCAGCTCAGCAAACTTGCACGCAATGTGTGCAGTGTGGCAGTCCAGCACGGGGGCATATCCAGCACTGATCTGACCAGGGTGGTTCAGGATAATCACCTGCAGGGCAGCAGACACAGGTATTATTTGTAAACCTGTAGAGGAACAGAAGGAAGGATGTGCATTTCACACTACTGACAGCACACCTGAGAAGTGAAGCCAGCTGCCTCCTGTGGCGGGTCGTTCCTGCTGTCTCCAGCCACGTTGCCACGGCGAATATCCTTCACAGACACGTTCTTGACGTTGAAGCCCACGTTGTCACCGGGCAGTGCCTCAGTTAGGGCCTCGTGGTGCATCTCCACAGATTTCACCTCAGTGGTCACATTGACGGGGGCAAAGGTCACCACCATGCCAGGTTTTAGGATGCCGGTCTCCACTCGACCCACGGGTACAGTACCGATGCCTGGAGGAGAGGCAGGTTAACAACTTTACAGCTGTGTGGAAGACCTGCATGGATTAAAGTCGTATACTTCTAAGCCTCAGCATTTAGGACAGAATGAACCAAAGGGAATTTCTTCAGACCTCATTCAGCTCAGCTGTTTTTATCACAAGGTGATCTCATTCCTATTTTCATACATATTCTGGAACAACCAACACTTCAGCCAAACTTCACAACACATTTCATCCTTACAGCCTCACCTCCAATCTTGTACACGTCCTGCAGAGGCAGGCGGAGGGGCTTATCGGTCGGACGCGTCGGAGGTTGGATGGCGTCCAGAGCCTCGAGCAGTGTGGTGCCTGAGGCGCTTCCATCTTTACGGTTGATCTTCCAGCCCTTGAACCAGGTCATCTGTGAAGGGAGAGAAGCCCACATGTCTGCAGCTTAGCAAGGAGTGATAAGATGTGAATGTTAACACCAGATAAATTCTGAGCTAGAATTTTACACCCAGAAGCCATTTGCCAAAGCTGAAGAAGGAATGAGGTGCTAACTAGCAGGCATTAGACCTGTAAGCATGTTGGAGTATTTTTACCCAAAAGCTCATTCTTTAATAGTTATAAAACCTTATATTATTATAGACGTGTAACTCCCTGCTAGTCTCAGACAAATAAAAGAGTCATAGCTGGTCTCATGGCAGACTCACGTTAGGGCTGGGCTCCAGCATGTTGTCCCCATTCCAGCCAGAAATGGGCACGAAAGCCACGGTGTCAGGATTGTAGCCAATCTTCTTGATGTAAGTGCTGACTTCCTTCACAATCTCCTCATAGCGCTTCTGGCTGTAGTTGGGCTCAGTGGAATCCATCTTGTTGATGCCCACAATGAGCTGTTTTACTCCCAGGGTGTAGGCGAGGAGGGCGTGCTCACGTGTCTGCCCGTTCTTTGAGATGCCAGCTTCAAATTCGCCCACGCCCGCCGCCACAATCAACACAGCACAGTCAGCCTGAGGGGAGGGAGACAGATGTGAAAACGTCTTTCCACCTTAAGTTTCTCCATCAACCATTTCTCTCATGTTATACTCTTCTACTTATTCTAATGCTACTAACTACAGTCTTTCCCATGTTTTTGAATCCTTCTGAGATTCCATTCGCCTTTGGGTTAATGGAGAAACACCTCACTCAGTTCAATTACCCTTCTTGTACCAGCAATTCTAGAGAGGATCTCGTCCCATGCTTGGGAGTAGTCCATTCCAAGCATTTAGGACAGAAGCTGATGATGGTGGTCATCGTCTCAACCTGCACAGTTGTATGTGTAGGGTAAAGGACTACACAAACAGTGTAATCGTATCTCTGACTGACCCTGCACTAAACTCAGTTAGGTGTTATTCAAAGTTATGGAACAGTTGTTGTTTTACTTTCTATATAATTGTGTGACACTGTGGAATTTGTTTTAAATTTTCTACTGGTTTTTTTTTTGCATCTATTTTTTTTGCTATGGACCCGTGTGTGTCTTAAATAAAGTTAAACTAAACTAAACTATGATCTCTCTGTGAGCTCAAGAACAAGGAATGTCATCACCAGCTGAGATCAAAGATGTTGGAGTTTTAAACTTATAAATGGCATTTAACACGAGCACTTAAGAACTCCACTGAACTGTACCTGTGAGGTCCCAGTGATCATGTTCTTGATAAAGTCCCTGTGCCCTGGAGCATCAATGATGGTGACGTAGTACTTGCTGGTCTCGAACTTCCAAAGAGAAATGTCGATGGTGATGCCACGTTCACGCTCAGCTTTCAGCTTGTCCAGCACCCAGGCATATTTGAAGGAACCCTTTCCCATCTACAAGGTGTAAAAGGTAAATCAATAAGACTGATGACCGAATATTTTTTGTGGACTTGTAATAAAAAGATGAGAATATTATCCAGAGTAGGAGACAAGTAGACCAGAAACAGGAGATAAATAGCAGAAAATTTTCAAAATGATCTTTTTTTGAAGTAAGAACAACATGAGTCATACCTCTGCAGCTTCCTTCTCAAACTTTTCAATTGTCCTCTTGTCAATGCCACCACACTTATAGATCAGGTGGCCGGTGGTGGTGGACTTGCCTGAGTCAACATGTCCAATTACCACAATGTTGATGTGGAGCTTCTCCTTCCCCATCGCTGCTCACTCTGACAACAAGACAAGAAACGGATACAGACTTGGGTCATCTCCATAAAGGGAACAGCAAAAGTAATGCAAAGACACAATTATAATTTTTATCTTGATTTCTTTGTTTTAACTCTGGAAGCCAAACACTCAACTGAAATTAAAATCTGAATAATTAAACAGCCTGAAAATTGTCTCTCATTTAAACCGGGTGTCAGAAAAATGAATTTATCAGCAGAGCTTTAAAACATATTTGAGCCTCATAAAGAAGGTGACAGATCCCATTAAAATGAAATTGGCCAATCAACATTATTGACAATTGATTTGGCCATTCCTAAAGTCCCTTTCTCTCTGATAGGTTTATTTTCTGAGTCAGAGATATACTGAGTTGGCCACACAACCTAAACATGGCTGCATTAAACCGCTTGAATCAAAGTTCAAAATCTCCACTTCAGTCACATCTTGATTGCTTGATATACCCTGAACTGATATTTGGATCCAAATGGCTTTGTAATATAATGTGTTGTCCTCAGCTTGATTAAATAATTTTTCACTTCAGCTCTTTGGACAGCTTCACACAAGGGCTGTGCGATATGACCAAAATCTCATATCCCAATATAAGACATTTATCGTCCCGACAACGTTATAAATCACAAAAATTTTACATTTTCTGTAAATTCTGTGAATCTCGGGCAGCTCGATTTGCGTGAAGTTTTTTTTTTTTTAGCTGGTCAAGTGTTTGGACCGATGCATGAAACTACATTTTTAGACATTTTCTTTGTGACTATTTATTACACGGCGTGCTGCGGGTAAAAGCCTGTTCTGACGTTTGATTCTAAGGTTTATTTTTTAGCACCTGACGGCTCTTTTTTGCTTCTCATCCGTACTCCTTCATGTGATTCAGTTTATTTTGAAAAAATCTCAACAGGATCTTCAGCTTTATTGTGAAAGGTTTATGTAGAAAATAAACAAGCGGACGACGGAGCCACGCAATGGTTTTACGGTCGTTGTTGCTAACGTCAACGCATAAAAACAGTCGCTTCTCCGTCCATAGTGTGGTTATATTAAATATAGGAAAAAGAGAGAACTTTAAGAAATTCTACAGTGACCATCAAAACAATGAAAAAATATTGCCATAAACAGTTTATTTTGCAACACCAAGAAACAAACGAAAGCGTAATATATGCAACGATTGACGTTTTCATATCATCATCTGATATATATCGCTATATCAAACAGCCCTACTTCACACATAATGTGTGTGTGAGGAGAAAAAAGGAGATACCAATGTGACTGTACCTGACATCATCCTGCAGCAGCCTAATGACTCACTGTAACCAAAATAAGCCTAATGCAAATAAGTTGGATGAATAACTCCAATACATTATTTATATTTGATGGTGTTCATACCGAGCTTGTTATCATTTATTACTTCGCTAATAAATTCAACAAATGTATATTCTTGGATCCATTAACTTTTCACTTTTCATTTACAGAGTTATGGAAGCTGTTTATATCAAGCCTGATTTTATCTCACATATAAACAAATGAGTCCTCACAGGGAGGATTACAGATTATTAATGCAAAACAGGCATTGGATTAAGCAGATACCTTGGCTGTGGGCATCTGTATCGGAACTGGAAAAAGCCAGATCAGTACACTGCGTTGATGTATGGAGGGCAAATTATAAAACTGTGCCACTGTTCAAATACTTGTGGATTTTATTGTATATAAACAAGAACTGCTTCTCAAATGTAGGTTTACCCCCCTCCGACAAGCCTTTCTGCTTTAATCTGTCCTTACTCTGGTGCTATAAAGGCATGTCCAGGAAATGCTCTCATAATTATTCCTTATTAATTTAACTAAGAAGACGCACCTCACCTGCTCTCCTATGACCACAAATACTGTACTGTAGTCTAACTTCAAATATACACCATTCTTTGCACAGTAGGAGTATTTCAAAAGTGAAGCATTTGGGTCAATTCAATTTCAATTCAGTTTTATTTATTTAGCAACAAAACAACAAAAGTAGCCTCAAGGCGCTTCATATTGTGAGGAAAAGGCCCTACAGTAATACAGAGAAAACCCCAAAAATCACCAACAGTGGAAATGTGCACAGTCCTTTATTTTTAAAATAGACTAGACTCTCTAACCTATTTATGCGTTTGTCATTCTTTTCCTCCCCATTTCTTCTGTGTAGCAAGAAGAAAATATAACCTGGCACTATTTTTAACAAAACATCCACTAAAACAAGGCACAGTAATTGACTCATTCATTAACTATTTAATGAATTAATTCTGGTAAAAACCAAATTGAAGTTTAAGTGAACATTTACATTTTCTCCTGTCACGTGACCTTATAAATTGGGTCCCTTTTTCATACCAAGTGGTTTAAACTACTATTAGGGCTGTTACAGTTCTTGAATATTAAATATTAGTGTGATATTAATGTATAATAACAACGGATCTAACATTATTATCACATTTAATGGTGGCCTATAAAATACTGGTGCGCCCCACTAAATGGCTAAGAGGGATTTTATATACTTTTTACACTGTACTTAATAAATATGGGACACTAAATAATTAATTTAGTGTACCTGTTAAACTTGAAAACATTTTCTTTCCAAGCCTTTATTTATGTATTAAAACCCTAGTTTATTTACAGCATAGCACATTAGGTTTTATATTAAAAAAACAAAACACATTTGTACTATTTCACACCAAGGATCAGACTGGCATATAAATATAGAATGCACGAGTTAATTACATAATAAAATAAGTTAATTTAATAATAACAAGCCGGTTAAAAGTAAAGCTCATATTAGTCTGCTTCTATTATGACAAAATTTACCGCCCTACGAGCTAACAATAAGCTAACGGGATTTCCCGCTGGTATTTTGAAAGTTTACATTGAAATTTAAACAAAGACATATCCAAATTAACAATTAGAAATATATACATAAAACAAAATAATACACTAGCTCCAACCATCACCTTACCTTTTGTTTTCTGAGGCTAAACAAAATTTAGTTAGCTAACAGTAAGTCTGATTAGCAACACCTGCACTACTCCCTCACAAGCTAAGGAAGTGTCTTGCGCATGGGCAGTTCAGCAGATTTAGAAGCTGGCAGACTAAACCAAGGTTATTATTGTCAAATAGACAACAAATGAACTACCAAAAAAAACAAAAAAAAAAAAATGTTGGAATGAACCTAAACTTTTATTTTACTGCATAAACCGGTGGTTATTTAAATATATAAGTGTCTGGGAGGGGTAAGGGGGTAAATACTGCATTTACTGTTCTGTTCGTTTACCGGCTATGAAAGGAAAATGTTGGTATTTGCCAAAATACACAGTAAACTGAGCTAACATCAGAGCACAGCAGCCCATACACTCAAGACTCGTGCACTTCAAAATGAAGCCCCCCAATCTTACAAATCTCATCCAGCTCATCAGATCGGACGTAAAAACGTGTCATTGCAGGACATTTCTGTGCGACACTGCCGCAACGACCAGGCGGTGGTCATGACGCTGCAGACCTGCACTACAGACGCCCGCATGTCCCAGGAGTCACACAGTTATTACACAGCACTATTTAGCTGTGGCAGCGCGATGTTGCTGATGAAGATGATGGTGTGGCCGTTAGGGAGCAATGTCTGTGCGCTGAAACTGCGCCATCCGGGCCTACCCAGCCCCCCCCCACGCCCCTCTGTACTTTTCGGCACCTCTCTCCTTTATCAAATTACCGTGACATGGAAGCCAAACAACATTCAAGCCTCACTGTCAGTGTGATGCAATTACATAACAACCATCACACACAGAACACACATGAAATCCCCATCCATCTGCGGAGGATTAGTGAAGGGTGCAGGAAAAGAGCGCAGCTTTTTGCGCTGGAAAACACCCTGAAAAACATCCCAAAGCCTACCCTACCTTCAGCCGCGGGGCGCGCTCACTGGACTGCGGTGAAACTGGAGATGCTGCCCGGTGTGATGCACAGACACCGACACAAACACAGAGCTGCTGTGTCAGGTGGCGTCACACGCGTCACTCTGTGAAACAACGAGCCGCTAGATGGCGCTCTGCTGCAACAGAACAAATGAACCGGCACTGCTTGGTTCAAAAATAGAGGCATTTATTGTGTGCGGTTTACAGAGATGAGGTCAGTTCTGCTGATGCATCACATTCAAGAGGAATGAAACAAATAAAACTGCATGGATATGTAAACAGTGAGTGTGACTGGGTGACCAGGACACCGTGCCAAATGTTGAGAAAATGCTCCACATTAATAGGCATCCAAAATCTGTTTTTGAACAGCTGTGAAAAAAGGCAGTGGAAGCTGTCCCATGGCTCTCCTGCAGGTAAACATATTACACCCAAGGTGGAAAATTAAAAGTGACCAGCTACAGTTTGGGCAGAATATGATAGAAACTCATAAATAACTAACTGATTAAAGCGATGGAAGATGATTCTCAGAGTGTTTTGTGACAACTTTTAATGTCACCCGAGTGTTTTATTATCACTCTGTTTAGCTTTAATTTAAGCCATTTCTCTCATTTTACCACATTTTGTAATGTGTCAGTGTTTATAACTTATGTGAAGTACCTTGTAACGCTGTTTGCACCAGCTGACAGAACGAACAGTTCAACAATTTCAATATTACAGTGAAAAAAACGAGAATGTAGTAAATTATGAACAATATCGTATATAAAAATGTTAGCTTGTTTTTACACTTATTGTTTTTACTTGGCTACAAATGTCACATTCACGTGAAATAACTTTGTCCTTCACATACCACATGCCTCTCGGCATTAGCAACGTTTCATTTGTTGGAATATGGTCACCGTAACCAAGACGTGGGGCAATTCTTCTATGGCCCAGAAATAAAGTACTTGGTTAAAAAAACATTATATACAAAGAGGTAATAATGGAAAATTAAACATTTCGAGTCTTTTTTACACTATTTCTAAGTCAGAAACTCAAACTGAACAGAATTATGTGGTAGCCATCCAGTTTCTGTGCAAATAAGGAGACAGAGCCACTTGTGTCACTTCTTCTTCAGTCCACTGAGACGCTGGAAGATAAGATAAAAAAAAAAGGCACATGAATGCTTGAAATAAAGGGAGTGAAATTTGTTATGAATAGTGAAAAGATAAGGATAGAAATATACTGAAGGACAGTTGTGGGTCTTATTTTCCTATTTTGGGGGTGATGATTAACAGGAAACATTTAGTCATCACAATGTAACCCAAAGTGAGTTAAACTTCAGGGACATCAGTCAGTCCAGCCGGGAAGCAGAAACCGCTGGTGCCCTGTTCTCTTCACAGATTCAGATTCACCCTGAACACCTGACAGATGTGAAAGACTCTGGGATCTGTCGCATGTGCTCAGTGTAATCCACCATATTCAAGAAAATCAGTGTTGAAGCCGTGAATGTGAGTACTACCTAATGTTTACACTGCTTTAATGCAATCATGTGATACCTCAGAGAGAGACTTATAATTGGAGCCCATCAGTGGGGAAAATAACAACAACTTTAATGTGGAGCGTTGCTTTAAGCCATTACACTCCCACTGTTTCAGGGCTGTTGGTTAAATTACAGCATTCTTGCTCAACGTTGAATGAAAACAAACATTTCTGTGTTTTTTTAATAACAGACCCAAAGAGATGGAACAATAGTGCCCAGGTTTAAAAACCTCACAATTTTTCTTTTGCACAGTGCCATCTGAGGTCTCACGTGTTACAACTAAATAGAAGTAGAAACTATCAGTGTTACGATACTTAAATATTATCCGTTTTTCTTGGTTGTGAATGACCATCCAACAAGGCAAAAGAAGAAACCCACCTGCTCTTATGTGAGCATTTTTCACATCTTTGGTACTCACTCTATTGTCCTGAGTGCGTATTTGTGGTTCTTCGTTAGCTCCGCGAGTGCTCTGATTTCAGAGTTCTCGAGCCTGTTGCCCACCAGATGCAGCTCTGTCAGATAGAACGGGTTTAACTTCAGGGCTGAGGTCAGGAACTGAACACTCCTCGAGGTCAGGCCACAGGTCCTCAGTCTGAACAGAAACAGAAATACAGAACAGCTCAGTCTACCCCGACAGTGTGGGTCTGCAAACAAACATGCACATGCATTTACCCGAGCTCGAGGTGCATCATTTGGTTATTAACAAGTAACTTGGGCGAGTATTTTGTGTTCAAACATTAACAGGACATGTTTGTTATCACTTCTGTCATTTGAGCAATAACTGCATAAATTCAAGGGCAAATCAAAAAAGTTTGTTACTCTTTATCTCATGGAGACGGTGTCACACAGTCTCCAGTGCACGTCTTTTGAATTCAGAGGAGCTGCAAATTCTATTTGACTTATATTTCAACTTGTCAACATGTTTTGTTATAAATACAGATCTGAACATCTGGGTGCATTACTGGGCTCACAGTCGACTGTGCTACAAAAACACTAACTTAGCAGCACATATGTGTGGAAGTATTTAAGGTCTCGCCCATTTGTGGAGAGTGGAGTGGGCTAATATCATCTGAAGGTTAAAACCACAAAGAGACGAAAAAAAATCATTTGAGGAAAAAAAGTACAAATTTATAAAAGAACTATGCAAAATTTCAAGAGGGAAACTTTCATTAGTCGAGGAACAAAATTGCTTCACTTTACACCAGGGGTGGGGAACTCCAGGCCTCAAGGTCCTGCAGGTTTTAGATATCACCTTGGGTCAACACACCTGACTCAAATGATTCCCAGGCCTCCGGAGAACTTCAAGACAGGTTGAGGAGGTAATTTAGCCATTTAAATCAGCTGTGTTGGACACATCTAAAACCTGCAGGACACCGGCCCTCGAGGCCTGGAGTTCCCCACCCCTGCTTTACATGGTTAAATGGGTAAAAGATTCACTTATTGTAGGGGTGGGGGAACTCCAGGCCTCGAGGGCCGGTGCGGATGTGAATTCTTTCCAACTTTATCCTGAAGTGTGACAACGAAAAACTGTTCAAGTATTTTTTCTATCATAAATGTTCATGTTTTTTTTTTTTGTAACATATTTGTGAGGATTTTTTAACATATATTTGTAAATTTTCATTTTTTAGACTTTTCACATAAACCGAGAACCTGAATTTTACTTCACTGGTTCTAAGCCAGTCTTTCTCAAACTGTGGGATGCGTACCACTCGTGGTGCTTGGGCTCTCTCTGGTGGTACGCGGGAAAACTCCTTTTTTTTTAAAAGATTAAATAATATACGATTGTGGAGCTATGCAAAGACAACACAAGAGTTCCCGAGGCTCTTCTGGGAGCTGGGGTCAGCCAGAAAACGTCTCCCTGAGCGTGAGTCCTCTATGAAGAGCAGCCTTTCCTTATCGCCAGCGTCACGGCCACTAGAGAGTGCTGGTGGGCTCATTTCCCTGGGCCTTAAAACTGCAAAGGCGGCACTGCGTTGTCACACTGACGGTAAAAAACACAGCCCTTTTCGGCAGTGCTGCCGTGCCGCGATCCCAGCCACCATAGATGTGTCGGAGGCCCCCGGGAGAATCGGTGGGGGCGCTGGAGATGTCGTGGGTGAGTCGGAAACTATCGCCTGGATGCCGAAGCTCCTTGTAGGGTCGTGAAGCCAAAACTCCGGCAGCTTAAGCGCCTCAGCAAAAATTCAAACGTACAGCTCTGTTATCACTTCCAACATAAATGAAGACAGAAAACTAAACAGCAGTGACGTTTGTAGGGTTACTGAAGTCGGGCTAGTCGGGTATATATGATGTGCTGCGTTGTGGCTAGCTACACAGCTATGGTTAGCACAATATAAACACAGTGAAGCTGGAGCATGAACGCTAACTTTTTTCCACTCAATAAAAGTTAACGTGAGGGTTCCCGATGGTTAGGGACAAATGCAATCACATGGCAGAATGCTGTAAACAGACCAAACTTCAGTCAGGAGAACAACTGAGAAAATCGTATGGGTTGTAGTTACATCGTAAGGGTTTAAAAACTGAGCTTTAAAATGAAGAGTGGTAATAAAAACTGAGAGAGGCCGACAGTGATCACTGAGTGTTTTTAGGGGCTTGTTGAGATTAAATATAACAAGATACAAAGCATTAAAACATGTTAAATACACAACAGCCTTAATAAATGCAGAGTAGTTTGGACCTGGAAGCAGGATTCATCAGGTCATTATTTAAAGACCGGATATCCCACCTGCTGTGAATGTTTTATTGCAGTCCAGTTGTTATTATTATCACTTGTCACATCCTGTTTATGACAGTTAAATAAATAGCATTCATAAGAAATAAAACTGTCTCGTGTAAACTGTATGTGGTGTTAAATAGGCCTATACTACTGTACTTTAATGTCCGTCATAAGGGTGGCACTTCAACAGCCATATATTTTATGAGGTGGTACTCATTGTGAAAAGTTTGAGAAGCACTGCAGATACAGCCCATGTGTTGACTCGTTTAACTTTATTAGAAAGAGGTTTTTGTTGTTGTTGTTTTTTTAAACATAGTATAAAAGTTTAATAACTTACGACAGCTTCTCAAGTTTACACTGCGGGCTTTGGAGTCCGATGTAGAGTTTCTTCACTCCCTTATCTTGAAGGTTGTTGTGAGACAGGTCGAGCTCGCTGAGAATGTTCTCCTTTGACATCAGTCCAGAGGCGAGCTCTGCACAGCAGCTGTCAGTCAGACTGCAGTAAGTCAGGCTGAAAGGAAGCAAAAAGCTATGTTACAGCAAGCTTTTCTTTCAATCAAACTGAGCCCACGCTGTCATTATGAAGAAAAAAAGAAGATTCACTTCAGAGTTTTCAGGTGGCTCAAAGGATTCATTAGGCCGGGTGAAATTTCTTTCACTCCTTTGTCTCCGATGTGGTTCATGCTGAGGTCCAGGTCTATCAGCTCCACCGCCTGCCACTCGCCAACTCCCATCCAGCCATCGGTGAGCTGCGAGATTGAACAGAGGACCTTTGCCAGGTATCGACAACCTGCACCAGTGATTCCACATCGTGAAACACTGAGGAGAAATACCACAAACATGAATAATGTGTTAGGCCAAATATTCATCGATAATAAATGGATTAAAAAGAAATCTTTGCCAGGATTTTTAACGTCTCTTTGTTTCAGTCAGTGTGTAATCAGGTCATGCTTACTTGAGTTTTTGGAGACTACACCACGCATACATGCCTTCGCAGATGATTTTAAACCCAGCATCTTTCAAGCTGTTGTTGCTCAAATTGAGTTCTAACAGAGTGCTCGTTTCACTCTTCAGAGCTTCCCCAATACTTTCACAGCTCAGCACGGTGAGGCCGCAGCAGTACAACCTGCCAAAGACACGAACGACCATATGAGTGAAATCTATCAATTTATGTTGATAAGCAGCAGTTATCCATACATCTGTGGTGACAGACATCTTTCTTTTTTTTTTTTAATTGGCTTTCTTGCAAAGTATAATGAAGTTACAGTGATAAATATGGGCTAAACATGCAGAGTTTTTGCTTTAATTATTGGCTGTAAATAAAAGATGGAAGCAGAAATGGCAGCCTCATTAGCTACATTATGGTACCATGATATTTTTGGAAGTGACCATATTTGGAGAGGGTGACATGCTAAGTTAGCGGCTAAAGCTTTGTTAACAAAGTGGAATAATAAACCGTATGAGCACAATATATACACTAGTTCCTGCCATATTATTTGTCAGATAATTGTATTAAAAGCTCATAAAAGGCACCAAAACACTGGAGAAATCCAGTTCAGTGACTGCAGTTAGTAGCTACAGTTACATCTGTCAAAGTAGCCACTAAACCTTAGCGGCATAAATTCCTCCAAACTCCAACTGTCCACAGAAGCCAAAAGATATTTTTGTTAGAAGGTTGTAAACATGGTTGTTTCTGCTTTAAAGCGGTTCTTTTTAACATGGTAGTCTATGGGGGCTGACTAGGCGTAAACGATCCGCTTTGGCGCACAAAAAAAGACACAAAAAAAAAAGAGGGGACTGTGTATAAAAATGGCTTAAATTTCCCTCGAGTTAATGTGATATTTGTGATCAACTCACTAAATCAAGACTAACCACACTTAAAGCCTACATTTATCCCATAAATCAAACGTGTCTATCTATGAACCCAACTTTTATATGCTTTGGTATGTTACTGGAAAAAGGACTTTCTGTAGATTAAGCCATACTTACTCCAACTTTTTTAGATACGATATGTCAAAATTGTTAAATATCTCATTGGCCCCCTCGTCTCCAATCCAATTGATGCTTAGATCCAACACACTGAGAAAAGGAGGGTTTATCAGCAGAGCTGAGCCCAGATCATAGCAGCCAGCCTCTTTAATGTCACACTGTGACAACCTATGAGTAAGAAATACAGACAATAAATACACAACATAATTTCACCTGTGAGGAATGGTTTTATCAGTGTCATTTTAATATTGTATGTGCACAGCTGTGAGTAAAAGGTGCAGCATTTACACTATCACTCCTTAAAGTATTCGAACTGCTTGATTTCTTTTGGGGGGTTTTCCTCAGTAACATATTATTAATGTTTTAAAAATGTTAATATCAAGATAAACATACAACATAAATACACAGGTATCCAGATCCATACAACCCTTTTAATTTATTTACATTTTTATTTTATTTAAAGATGCCACAAATTTAGCTTTACAATAATACAAATCGGTCTTTTACACCCAATAACTGAAACTAAAAGTAAAAACACTGATTTGGAATTTTTTGCAAAATTTGTTGAAATTTAAAACCTGGCCTGACTGATGTGCAGATGATCTCGGGGACTGACGACGGACAGACTGAAGAGCTCAGCAAACACAGTTTTTACCTCATTTCCTCATTAATTCATGATTCAACAGTCTGATGATGAGATTGTTTCTGTCTGTTGGTGTGATTTGAATTAGAGCGTATTGTGATGCTCATTTATGTCGTCAATTTTTTTTCTCACTGGGCGTGTTTGTCAGCGAGACCTATGACCTGCACTATGAAGCAAATTCAACGTATCCTGGATAGCTTCCATTATCTGGCTTCACTTATCCTAACATCATAAATCAGGCTAAGCAAATACATGAATGTGGTTATCAGCTCACTTAGGCAACTCAGGGTTATCAGTGTAGGTAAGGTCATGTTCACATGAAAGAGCCAAAGATCTGGTAGCATCAATGGTATTTCATTGTACTTGTGACAATGACAATAAAGAATATTCTATTCTATTCTATGGTGTTAATGGACAGGTAAATCAGCTGCCAGGCAGAAGCGGTAAGACGGGTAGTGTCGTTCTTTCAGCTGCAGTCCTGGTGGCATTTAACAGCCTGAGACGTGGTAAAGAATAAATAGAAAAAACCCCAGAAATAAAACGGTAAGTCTTCTTCGCCTCCATGCAAACTGTACCAATGCTCATCAGGGAGAGACAAACACTTTAGATCCTATTAATCTTTGAGTTGATTGCTCAGTAGGTGATGATCTCTTACGTGGAACATAACCCATTATAGCATAGCTTCTTTCCCCCCACAATTCCTTTTTCACTGTGGAGTATTTGCGATTTTCCCTGACTTATAACTGGTCTGTGGTGACAGAGTAACTATCGGCTTTATGAATGATGAAGTATTTGAGGGTTTACTTTATGCAAAAGAAAAAAAACAACTTGTTTTCGAGAATGTCATTGGGGTTTAAAATTAATCAACAAAATTAAGTCAGAAAAGCGTTAGGGGGTCTTGATAGAGAAACAACGCTTTGCCACCTGAACACTTACTTTAATGTCTGCAGCCGGCAACTAGAACTTCCCAAACCATGCGACAGCAGCTTCAGCCCCCGATCTCCTATTCCATTGCTGCTAAGATCCAGCTCTTGCAGTATTTGGTGTTGCATCAGGCATTGGCTCAAATACTGACAGGTCTCTGCGGTCAGTCCACAGCCTTGCAGCCGAAGTATTTTCAGCCTGCAAGTCATACTGTTTAGGCCCTCTGCAAGTTCTTGGACTCCACTGGTGCTGAAGCTGTTGTACCCCAGATCCAGCTCCCTCAGGAATGACTCCTTTGAGCTTAAGACTGCTGCCAACGCTGGGCAGCTCTTGTCAGTCAGGTTGGAGAATTTCAGCCTGCAAACAGGTAGAAGTTAATGACATCTGGCAAAGAGGGAAATATTGTATGTCCAGGCAAATGTTTAAGTATGTAGACAATGAAATAATTTTGCAGTTACAGCTCTGTGCACAATCACAGTGGGTTTTAAATCGAACCCCTGACACACTGACTTACAGCTTTAATTCAAGGGGTTTAACAAAAGTCCTGCATTACCTGAAGGAACACAGTTTTGTCATATGATGTGAGATAAAACATTTCAGTTCATTTAAATGTACGAATATGTGTGTAGCATCTGTACATACTGCCCTGTGATTGTGAACACTGCCTCTCGCCCTATAACAGCTTGGATCCAACATGGCCTGGATAAGTGGTTAAGAAAATAGGCGTATGGATAAAATTCAGTGAATGCAATAAGTACAAACTTACATGGCTTTCCTGGATTTGAAAATAGCTGGAATATTCTTGATGAGTTTGTCATCACATCTCACTGACACCTCCATCTCAAAAGTCTCTCGAATCCCTTCAAAAGCTCTGATCCTCTGCATCAAGTCTCTCCAGTGCATCAGTGAGAACCCTGGGATCTGAGAAACGCCATACTTCTGAAAGAACCTAACCTCCTCCTGCAACGCCTGACTGTCGTACTCCCGCAGGCAGTGAAACAGGACGACGGTGCTGTAGGACGATATCTTGCTCAGGATCTTCTTCTTGACATAGCCAAAGAGCAAATCTTTGGGTGGCAACAGCATGCGCTCCTTAATGAGGCCAAACATGAAACGAAGTAGGAGATCAGAGACTCCCTCATTATTCTCCAGCACTTCATCCACTTGATGCTGAATACAGGAGCTTAAATTCATTTTTTGAGCTTTGATGTCCTCCAGTTTGTAAGACGCAGCCAGGAACTCTTGAACACTCAAGTGGCCAAAGCGAAACACAGTGGTACCGTTCAGTCCCGTCTCCGTTCTCAAAACAAGCGGGAATGTTTCTGCGAAAGCTAAAGCTTCCTCGACACTTATCCCGTTTCCTGAAAGGTCATCCTCATACATGACGTTCTGCACTCCCATCCGAAGCAGCGCCACCTTCTTCAGCTTGGTAAAGATAGGCAAGTGTTTCGCTTCCAGCGCACCGAAACCCAGATTGTAAATCTCAGTTAGACTCAAGGGATGCAACTTAAAACCCTTTTGCCCTTTTACGTGATCCTTTAAAGCACTTGCCATAATGGTGCAGATTGGAGGTATCTGACACAGGGAGTCCAGGCTCCTCAATATTCTCACGTGATTGATGGCTTTGTTGACAAGATCATCATCACCGATGACCATTTGGAAGTGCTGCTCCTTCTCTTCATCGCTGAATCCCCGCAGCTCCGTTTTTTTCAGCAAATAAAAGGGAGGTATTTGATATTCGTCTGAAATTCGAGACGTTACCCATATATGAGCTCTTGGGAGTAAATTTCCCCTGATTAGGTTAGTGACAAGACTGTCTACAGTTGATGCTTCAGAAACATCACTCACAGCTGGACAGTCAAAGTTGAGCTGGATTTGAAACTCGTCTAGTCCATCGAGAATGAACCACACCCCGTCTTCATTTAGGACAGATGCATCAAGCTCCTTCAGTTCAGGGTAAAATGTCTGGAGAAGCTCAATCAGGCTCAGTCTATCTTTCAGCAGATTCAATTCCCAGAAGGTGAGAGGAAACAGGAAGCTGATGCTGTGGTACCCCTTGTCCTTGGCCCAATCAAGAGCACAGCTCTGCACCATTGTGGTTTTTCCGACTCCGCTCACTCCTATAGTGATGACTGTTCTATTTCTGTTATGTTGACATTTGCACGATAAAATGTCTGCAAGTGGAGCGTCTGGAAAAAAGAAGCTCCTATCCAGGCGTCTGTACTCATGCTGGAAGAATTCAGGCTCTGTGTAGTTGTACCTGATGTCCTGATAGCAGAGCCTCGAAGGAAGTATTGAGCTTTTGGAAAAGGCTTCATCCAGGCTCTCATATTTGCTCCTCAGCGCAGCTTTGAGACAGGTTTGGAGAGCCATAACAATGGCAGATGCTCCTGAAAAGATGAAAAGTCAGTGAGAAACATTTTACTGCAAAGTCAGTCCACAAAAACTCAGTCAGTGTCTCCCACCTGAAGGTTAAAAACACAGAAGGTTAAAAACACATTTAGGCCATAAAAACCCAACCAAATCAATTTTACACTCAATGCCAGTGCCACAATCACATTTTTGATCAGAATGCTTTCTTATTACCAGCCTGAGCATCAATAAGTGGGATACGTCATGCTTTCAATAACAAAACAGGCCCAGTTTAGTGTTTGTAACAAAGACTAACCAAGAGGAACAATCATTGTGACCCTGGTCTTTAGAAATTGAATGATCCAATGTTGAGGACACAGACAGCTGGAGACATGGCGCAGAGCAGTCATTCCTGTTTCACTCTGAAGTCGCTGCACAGGTGCTCTGTTGTAATCTTCTACACACAAGGCTGCACAGTCACACAACATTTGCAGGCATGTGGATGTCTGTGAAGAACCTTGTGCACGCTGTCAAATGACAAAGTTTACTTCATTTGGACAGTCAGATTCATCTCTCCAGGTTGAGATGAAGGAAGCTAAACTTTATTTTTTAATTTAACACCACATGAGACTAAAACTCTTGGACTGCCATTCAGCTTTTAGTATTGAGGAATCTCTTTGGATGGCAATCAGCTGATTGACATTCACCTCAAGCACTAAAGACAGTTCACGTAGTCAAAACCTTTGGTACCCTGAATGTTTGATGTGTGCTCTGATAATTCACCTGATACATTTTTAAACAGAACATTTTGGGTAAACTTTCAGGAGTCCTATCACCATGTGGGACAGGTGGCTCCAAACAAGGTAGATCATACTAAACGTCTCCCCTCTACCTGGATTTTCATACCAGACTTATCTTCTAGCCTCTAGCCTTCTTCAGTGCCAATGAAATTTTTCTACTATGACTATATTTTTACATTATGTAGCTTTAAAATTACCGAGAACCAATTAGGTGTTCAGATGTTCTCTACAACAGTTTAATATATCCCCTTAGACTTAGTGTTGGTTTTATAAATAATTGTAGAGAGCAAAAACTGTTACATTTAGAGTTTTTGTTGTTGACAAAGATTAAATGTATTTTTCAGGCCTTGATATGTGCATTTCCCTGTACTTATGAAGTCACGGGGACTGAAAAAGGCAGGTAAGTGACCAGTTTCAACTCCTATCAACTTTAGAGCTTGTAAAATATTGATAGGTAGAATGCATAATGTTCACCTAAAACATTTGTCCCCTTTATGTGGAAACAAAGGGTTTAATAAGATGCTAAGATTTACACTTAATACACCAGAGGGACAGCTCAGAGAGGATTCTTGTGAGGAAGGACATACAGGAGGTTGGTGAGACAAAGAAAGAAGCTAGGCATGAGGTGATGGGGGCAGATAACCCCTGTGGCGACCTCTAAAGGGAGCAGTAAAAGAAGAAGAAAGAAAAATATCATAATTTAAGCATCGGAGATGCTGTTTCACAGAGCACTATTTGGAGTTTAGTGTGATAACTGCAGGCTTAACTGCATATCAACACTCATGTGAAAAACACGGAAAAACAAGCTGAAGTGAAATCATATAAACATTTCAAAGTAAAAACAGTAACGGGGCCAATACATCGTTGGAATCGGTGTTTCAGATGAAGATATGTTGTAAGGCTCGTACTTTCTCGTGTTTTTTTGTTGCATTTTGTTCTGCTTGCTAAAAATAAATTCATTTTTTAGAAGTTACTCTCACTCAGCAGCAAATCAAACGCTTATTTTACCTGTTGCCTGATAATTATTTACTGTATTATTGATCTGCATATCAACAGTCACTGTAAATACCCGTGTAGCATTGCGCATGCTCAGTGATATAAGTTCTTGTTTCGGAAGTGCCCTCAACGTAGCGCGAATAGCTGAAAAGTTAAAAAAAACAAAACACAACAAAAAAACAATAAGGAAACCTAACCATCGTTTGAACACATAGAAATGAACTTTAACTAAAATCGACCCCATAGGGGGAAAAAACACCATCAGCTGCTTTAACCCAGAATGAGAAATCGAAAGTAAAAACACCGGTGTTTGGCAAAAACCTCATCCAGCTGAACTGCAAGACGGGACTGTTGACTCAGCTTCATCTTGCATTATACTGACTCGTTCGTTTACGTATTAATTTACGTATTAACAAGCGAGCCAAACTCACCGAAGAAGCTACAGCACCTTTCTTTTCCACGAAGAGGAGATTGCGGCGTTCACGGCAGCATTGTGCGCAGAAGAAAACGACAAGAAAAAAAAATACTTTCACTTTCTTAAGACCCGCCACAGCTGAGGAGCACGAATGGGCGTGAACCACAAAGCTGATATAATCTGGGAACGACCGCTCTCGGGACTCTTGGGTTTTTAGGGGGCGCTAGCTAGCTACTCCAACGCTTTTGCTCAAAACAACATACATCTCCCGAGTTAAAGATCTTTATTCTGGTTTTCACTTCATTTCACACAGAAGTGGCCATAACATTATACATAACTCCACTTTTACATCTTTATCGATTTTAACTACCTCAAAATACCCTTCTGTGAGTGTTCTGTGCAAGCTGAACAACTTTCCCAGCATCCGCCATTTTGACTCCTGGCATGAAGCCAGCAGCAACGGGGACTTTAAATCAAGCGGTCTGCTGATGGATTCGCCTTCAACCACCACAACCAGCTCTTCTACAAACTTGCACCCTTCTGTTGTTGTTTAATAACCTTTCTAACAGCTGCCTGGCGTTTGTAAACGTATGCCCCGACGTAAAGCCTTAACAGCCAGGGTTAGGGTTAACCCTAACAACCCTAACCCGGAATACTAGTGTTTTATGGGAAAAAACAAGAAGGGAAATAAATAAGGAAATAAATGCATTTTTTTTAATTCGTTAAAATGATCGCTGCTGTATTCTCGAAACTACTTCCGCCTTTTTTATTTCATTGTTTATTTATTTTTATTCTTTGTACAATCACATCCACATGCTCTCCCACACTGGCTCTGACGTCTACCAACCCTCAGAGATAAATGACCTCTCTTACATTTCGTCGTGGATTCCAGACACCTGTGCTCCATCACCTATCCACACACCTGCAGTATATAAACACGGGTTGACTCCTCCTCTCTAGGCCTTCCTCTCTCTGGAAGAAAGTAAGGGCTGCGATTTTAGTCACCTTTGTTGGTTCTAGTTCTGGTTTAAACCTTAACACCTGTCCTGACTTACTTACCTCAACTGGTTGTGGCAGATGTCCTGTGTCCGCCCCTCCCTCAGTCTGTTCTGTTGGAGGTTTCCTCCTGTTAAAAGGGAGTTTTTCCTTCCCACTGTTGCCAAAGTACGGAGCAAGGTAATGGAGATTGGGGGAAAACAAGACGTACTTTTTTTTTTCAATTTTCTTTCCTCCAATGTCCCTTGTCGGGCTCCCTACCAAAGTGCTTGCTCACAGGGCGTCATTTAATTGTCGGGGCTTTCTCTGTTTTCTTTGTATTATTGTAGGATCTTTACAATATAAAGTGTCTTGGAGCATCTGTTGTTGTGACTTAAGGCTATATAATGAAAACTGAATTCCATCTTCTTTGGGTATAAAATCGTAGGGGGGAAGGTTTTATTTAGGGATAATCTAAACCAAATTTTGAAGGCTACCTGGAGGCGCCTGTATTGCCCTGTAAGTGCCACAGAGGGGCAGTCTCTGCTGACACAAACATAGAGCTAAGTTGGGATTTCCTGATGTGTGTGTGTGTGTGTGCTCTCTCTGAAAGGTAGGTAGAGCGCTAGGCGGGCTTCTTACAGTGTCCTTTAAGAGCAATAAGCATGCTACATACAGGGACTTCATTATATTAATTACAGCCTTGTAAGACTTTGTTTTCTGGTATGGCACAAAACCATACACTTTAATCTTCTGGCCTCAACATAAACCTGACACCTTCACTTGTACCTAAACTGCTTGTTCGGAGTCAGTATTGGTCTAAACACATACCGTCTTTAATCTTTGCTAAATAGCTTTGAACTACACATAGCAGTCAACTCACCTAACTTTTATTTGATCCCTTCTCCTGATCAAATAGACAAAACCCACAATCTGTCTTTGTTTCTAGTCCCGTTTTTTTGTTTTTTTGTTTTTTGTTTTTTTTGGGGTTTTTTTGCCTCACCCTCTAAATCCACATTTGCTTTCCTGTATTTATTGCAAAGGCCACACATGTGGCTTTGAAGATCTTTAGTTGAACCCATGTTCCAAAGACACAGGCAGGAGTCACAATGAACCGGGGACAAAGACCGGAGAACAACTCCATTAGCTTGAAGCCTAATGTCTCACTATCAGTTCCAGGAAGCTTTTCACTTTGTTACAGTACATTATGTACCACACTTTGGCATACACTATTGTGAGTACATTAACTTTGTTGTTCAGGCATGGTTCAAATGGCAAACACAGAGGTCAGAGGGTCAGCGTGGAGCCTGACGCTGCTAACAAAACAACCCAACAGAAAATTGAATGAAAGGAAGATTCATAACAGTCCACTTGAAACAGGCTTGAAAGGTGACAGAATCCTGATATTTTTCCAAATAAAAGAAATACTTTTGAACTCTTTATTTTCTTGCGTCATAACAACTGTAGTGGGGTGGATTTAGAATAGAATAATCCTTTCATTGTCCCACATGGGGAAAGTTGGAAGTTTATTTTTAACTGATGCCATGATGATGCTTAAATTTAGGGGTGTAACCACGCTGACTGTCCCAGCACACAGAGGCATGGCTGAGTGCTGCAAACCTTCACCTTGTTTTTGTTTTAGGAACCTGTTTATTCTATTTTATTTGAGAGTAAACTTGGTGTGGAAGTTAAACTTGGTGCATTACTTGCCGTGCAGTCCTTTGATTGGCTGCTGTGCTGCTGCATAAATTAACAGATTTGGCTGAATTTGCGAATGATGTAGACTCATTCAAAAGGTGGTTGTTTTGCATAAGTCTCACTGTGTGGTCAGAGTCCACCAATGTATCGCTGTATAAGTTGTGTAAAAAATAAAAATAAAAATTATATATATATATATATATAAAATGCACCATGTTTTACTTCAGCTGTCCAATATGTGAGGCTGTGTAACTCATCTCAGACACGTTGAGTGTAGAAAATAAAGCTGCTCACCGCTGCATCAACAGGCTGATACTCATGTTTAAACCCTCAGGAGGTGACTAATGGTGCATTTTGCAGGTGTGTGATTTTGTCTCATAAATGCAGCAAAATCATCCATTGTTCTCTTCCTGTTGCCGTGCTACTGAATTGTGACTTTTCAGAAAAACATACATAAATACAGGAGTCAGCAAGTGGCCTCGTTTAAAGTGTATTTTATAAATTTACATATTCAGCTTTTTTTTAATAACATACAATAGAAACTGTGCTGATTTAAGTCGACTTTGGAGAAATATCTGGCATAAATAAAGTCCAGTATTGAGTCCAGTACAGAAACAGTAATTCAGAATACAAATCTTTGTCACTTAAGGGATAAAAAATATTTGGATATAAAAATATTTCTACACACAAATACCAACTGCAGTTGTCCAGCAACTGCAGAACAATAAAAACAGAACAATCATACACTTTACAAAAGCTCATTTCTCTTTTTAAATTAATGCTTAGAGTGGAGTTTTAATCTGGGTTGAATGCTGTCAGTGGCAAACAGTATAATCAATTCCTTTTAAAGGCACCGAGGGAGCAGTAGTTAAGGCAAAAGTTAGTCATTTATTTGAGGATGGTATACGTGTCCATCATGGCCAAACATTTCATTTCCACCCACGTAACACATGCTAAACTCCTTTATAACCAAAGCAGATACAGGCTGCTGAATTTCCCCTTCTTTGTCTTTTTCCAGAGTTCAACCTAATTAAAAAAAAATCATTTGCTAATCAAAGACATCCTTATTTCATATCTGCATCAACTTGCCAATGTGCAACTTCAACCCTCTCCACAAAACATCAACAAGCACCAGAGGCGGAGCTTGTCTCCCTCTGCTATTCAACCTGAGGACAGTTTCCATTTTGCACGACGCCGGGGACGCAGAGGTTCAGGTTGTGCACCCTCCTGTAGACGAAGTGGAAGACCTGAGCGCGCGGCCGGCTGTGGAGCTCGGCTTTGATTCGCTGAGGGTGAGTGTCTGGGGTGAGCTGCTGGCTGGTTTCCTCGTTGACCAGAAACAGAGCGTAGTTCTCAGGGTCGGAGAGCCTGAACTTCTGGGCGCACAGCGAGCAGACCTCTTCTGTGGTGGTGTACGGGTGGACGACCAGCGTTTTGGCCGTGCAGCCCACCCCCGGCTCTTGCAGCGCGACTCGGAGATAGTTCTAGAGAGAAAAGAGTTCAATTTTAGAAAACTGTAAAATGAACGAAAGCGGCATTTCTGAGGAGGTGAGCAGGCAGGAAACCCACATGCAGTGACAAAGATTTTACATGCAGTAATGTTATCAGGAGCAACATGCTGTGATGTTAGTACAGTTGAGACACAGCACCTTCCATGCCTCTGTCCAAAGCTGGATTTACTCTTACTCGTACAAGTTTGACTCACTGCCTGGATGGTCAAGGTCGGCTCAGGTCAGGTGATACCTGAAAGTCGTCCACACACGGTACTGAACGCTGGGCGGTCCGCCGGCGGTGCCACTGGTGCAGCGTGTTCCTGGCCTCGGAGCTCAGCACTCGGGCCGCCTGCTCCTCCTGGAAGTTTTTGATGAGGGACATGGCTCCGTAGGCACTGGTCAGGTAGTAACCGCCTGGGGTAAAAATTAAATACAAAAAGAAACGAAACCAACCGAAGTTAAAAAATAATTAAGAAAAATGAAGACAGTCGCGCCTTTCTGGCAGAAATGAATCTGATTTGGTGCTTAAGGGTCAAAGATATTTACCTACACAGCCGATTATTAAACATTTTCAGTTTACGTGCCAGACAGCTTGGTGCTGATGGGAAAATATTTCACTCTTGGTACATTAAACCTTCTTATTTTTTCCTTTTGAAGTGGTTCCAGCCCATTAAAAATCAAAACACTGACTGGAATTTCCTTGCTGTGAGGACTTTTCCTTCCTATGCAAGCATTTATCAAGTTTTCTCAAAGAACCTTCAATAAAAACTGGAGCTGAGAGTCACTGTAAAAGACCTCAGTGATACCGTACACCTTCTACTGAAGGCAAGACAAAGCTTTCAAAAGAAGAAACAAATATGTTAAATGACTTTAGACAGAAACTGTTGGGACACTTTGCAGTTCAGTCTTTATTTATTTTACTATTTATCATCATCCTGCGAGTGAACTTTGTGTCTTTAGTTTCCCCTAAATACCAAGCTTCATAATAAAGACATTAATGCTAAAATAAGGAAAACCTCACATTTGTTTTTTTTAATCAAACTTTAAAAGGAACTACTTCTGTAGATTTCTGGCCACTAGGGGGCAGCACAGCAGGCAAAGTCAATTTCTCCATAAGCGCATTTTAAAGACAACAGGTGAGCAGAGTGCTGTACAGCTAAAAGAACCAATTAAAATAAATGAAAGTCATTAAAAACAAAACATCTGTAACTAACTCATCAAGTAGTGATGATTTTGGTGATGATTAAACCTCTGCCCACGTGTCCCACATCATTTCCAACCAGCAGCAACGTGTAGATATTCACGACTCTTTCACTCCCGCGAACAGTAACTAACACTAGTGTTACACAACACACTGTGACATGGTTTTAGTTATAAAACATAACTCATTTGTTTCTCTTTCAGCCGGTCACGGGTTCGAAGGGTCAATGACTCATTGTTAGCAGAAGGTGTATTGCTCTATAATTTACCAGCTTTTAAAACATCGCTCCGGGCCAGTGATGGAGAGGAAAATATTTCAGTGAATCTTTAAATTCTTTAGTTTCTCAGCTTAGCGTCATGGTTGTACAGTACAGCTGTTACCAGCTGAATGTGGGAGTGTTTTTATGTTTATTCTACCAGACGCACTGCAGCATCTTTCAGAAGCCTCCTAAACATTCATCAAGAAAGCGTCACTAAAAGTGCCACCAGGCGGATTTTTGTTTAAATTAAACAGGAGGCACATGAAGCTGCACAGAACAGGAGACCCTGAGCAGACTGAACTCCACTCCTGAACGCTCCCGGCGTGAATGAAAGACATGTGATGGTGTAGTGATACACGCCTGCTTTATTCTCTGTGGTTTCGTTTACTCAGACATGACATAGATGTCACCAAGCTAAAAGTACACATGGCCCCGACAGCCACACACTCACATATACAGGCAATTATTCATTATTTAGACAAACAATGAGTAACATCCTACAGCTGAGAGCTCGTCATCTACTGTCATTAACATCGCTCATAAAACGTTTCACCCACCACAAAAAACCTGAGTGATCTGACAGCTAATATGGAGTCTGACCCTTCCTCGTTGCCGTTTCTCTGACTTATTACCTACTAAATTATTCATGAGCAGTATTTCTGTAGGATGTTTTTTTTCAAAAGAAAACAGCTCCAAGTTTGTTGCTGCTGGTAATAAAACTGATAAGAGCAGCGATACTGAATCAAAACATCAAAGCTGTAAAACCATAACAAAGAGTAATAAGATGCTGTAAAAGCTGCACAGTTATTAAAGGAAAGAGTTTGGAGATAAAACTCGGCAGGTTCATCGCTACATGCAGCAGCGGCAGATTATGCAAAATATTCCTTTCCACAATCAGTCCTGATACAACATCCTAATACTGTCAACCGGACTGTGGCAGGAAACCACTCCTCTCACAGTCTGAACTTCCACTACGTGACTTCCACCTATAATCTCGGGTATGTACATCCATTAAACTGGAAGCTTCCTGTTCTCACACAGTCAAAATGGCAAGACCTTCCTCTGACCAGGTTACAAAACGGGGTGGACCTCTTTAGCCTCACAGCACACTGGTGCGCCCAACCTGGAGAATGAAGCATGTAAACTTTAAGACGAGGTGATGTTTTCAGTGAGCAGACCTCAGAGTCTCTCTCTGCTTTATTTAAAGTCCTGCTTTAACAATGTTACACGTCAGTAGGAGAGGCTCTGTTATGACCCAATGAGCAAACTAGTTTGGTACCTAAATGTCTTGTAGACATTGATCTTTTAAAGTATAAGGCATACTGTTGTTGTAACTATTTTCACATGCAGCTAAACTGAATCATGATTAGATATCGTGAAGTTATTTTTCTAAACCATGAAAAGAATTCTGCGAATATTGAGCGAACATTTCTCAGATGGTAACTGTGTCTGTAACCGATGCACAAGTGCTGCTGTAATGTGTATGTCCTGTGTAACCGACAGGACCTACCCTCTCCTTGAAGCAGGGATGGATCCAGCAGCTCCATCATGTACTGGATCTCCGTGTCCAGCTGTGGCATGTCGCACTGAGCCACCACATAAGTGAGCATGGGCAGGAAGTCATCGGCACCGTACATCCTCCCTGGAAGGAAACAGATGGAGAGCAGAGGGGGATGTAGGTGTGGCGGGTTTGTATTTTCAAATTATTTTTCACTTTTATATGATTTTCAGTTCGTTTCCGGAGTTCGTTAGATCGTTCTCAGTTCTGCTTTCGTTTGAAAATGTTAAAACGTTTCATTTTAGTTTCGTTTTTATTCATTTTGACGTTAGGTTTAGTCATTTTTAATTGGAATTGTATGGAGGGCCTATGTATGTCAAGAGGCGTGATTTAGGAAAATCAGAACAGGTGTTACTTTTTGAAAACTCCTTTTGGAAGCAGTTGACTCACAGTCTAGACATCCAGACTCAACAAACACGCCCATCAAAGCCTCATCAGCCAAGTTGTGATAACTACTATCACAAATGAATACATTCTAAAACCACAAAATCATTTCTGTTAGTTTGAATTTTTTCCAAGAGTCTGGTTTTTCATTTTGATTTTAGAATAAAACAATGTTTTTTATATCTAATTGTAGTTTTTGGTTTCATTTCAGTTAACTACAATAACCTTGATGGTAGTCGCACAGGTCAGGCAGAGGAAGGAAAAGGAAAAAAATCACAGCTGTAAACAATCAGAGGAAACTGACAAACTGGGAACAAACGGACTTTTCCATACCTGAGTTATCCTGCATGATGGTGTAAATGAGCTTACACACTCGCAGCAGCAGTGACACCTTCTTCTCGGGGGAATACATCTTCCTCATGTTCAGGAACTTCTGCCGGATTTTCTCGATAGCCACGGCGTCAGGGGGCACGGCACCATCCACCCCGAGCTCCTGGGGCTTTTTGGTCTTAGCCAGCGCCAAGTTCTCCCTCAGCTGCTGCAAAGCTCCACTGCTCACCTGCAGCGAACAGAGACAATGCATCACTGATATCAGGGCTTCATCTTTAGCATTGCTTATCTCCTCATTTATCAAGACACTTTTCTAAGATCTTCACCTGGAAGTCATGCAAAGCCGTGTCGATGACGCTGTTCAGAGGTTTTAAGACACATTTGTGCATGGCCTTCTCCAGCACCTGGTCTGTGGAAGAGGACACACCCACACACAGACAACCGGTTAAGCACCAGACTTAATGTAATGATCATTTCTTTGAGTAATCAAATAATAAAGTGTGTCACTGTGTGTTGTGCAATGACAAGTTAAATAAAACTGAAACTGTACATTTGCTGTAACTCTTATGTACACTGCAGTTCCTGGGAACGAATGAGGTGATTTACTGGTTAACCCGAAACCATCGTCACATGCTTATGGCAGTCAGCACGCTGAAGTCATGTTCATCAACCCTGAAACTTTTCTCACATTTAACGCTGCACAGTCCTGGACTCCGTCCTCACATATGGCTTAAAGTCAGGCTAAGATTAAGTTATCAGGCTTAAATGATCCACCCTAATATCAGAGCGCGTCATCTTTAAAGACTTAATGCTTTTAATCGGTAATTAAACCCAGATGACATGTGAGAGATCACTGACAATAAGCTCAACATGAGCATTCAGTCGGCAAACCGACTTTTTGTTTTCTTTATTTGCCAAAATTGATCGTACCTGAATGTATTTCTTTCTTTTTCTTATTTCTTTTTTAATGTATTTTTTGGAAATATGGCCAGTGCACTATAAATGCATTTCAAGAAATCACATGGAAAATAAAATATCGGCGTTTTTAAAATCATTTCTACGACATGTTATTTGCATGTCAAAACGGAGACCATACCAAGAAATTCACCTCAGTCAGCTCAACGCTTCAGATGTTTCTATTCTTCAGTTGTTTTCTTTATTAGAAAATAACAACAACTCCCTCCAACTTCACCAAAAGTTGATTCTGTTCATCTGGACGTAGCAGTTTGTGGGAGCAACGTTTCGTCACTCATCCAACTGACTTCTTCAGTCTCAGCTGACTGCAGGTTTCCCCAGTCTTATAAACAGTACATACTCCTACCTCAGATATTACCAGCTGCACTCTGTGGGGCTCACATAACCACTTTATGGTTAGGAGACACTTTTGAATTCCAGTCTGTTTGCTCTCATCAGCAAAACAAATCGAAATCAGAGACCAAGTAGACTGACCTCCCCCCACTTCATGCATGTCTTTGTGACTGTGAGAGGAGAAGCCACGGAGACACGGGGAAAACACAGGGATGGTTTGGCAACAGCGCACACCACCGCGCCATCATGCTGCCAGAAGGCCGTTTAAGACAATGAACAGGAAGTAATTTGAGTATAAGGATGCACAATGTCTGGCAGCAGAGAACGCCCTCAGGCACATGATGCCCTTTACCATCCATCCTGTGATGAAATCATTTACGAGGACGTCAAGCTATCGCCGATATGTCTCCCTAATGCCAAGGCTCCTCTCACAAAGTTGCCTCCTAAACGGCAGCAGGAGAACAAATCAGATTTATCTCCACTAATCACAGCAGCATGATTTACTTTGATTAGTGGACATAACAAAAAAGCTCAAGCTGGTTGAATAATCTCTTTATTTGCTACAGTATAGTGTTTTTTGGCTCTTTTTATGTGTAAGAACAGATTCTATGAACATGTGGGCTAATGGGAAACATTTGCTATCTTAACACTAAAAAGCAGAAAAAGGTAAATAATTGGAAGAAGGATCAACGCATGCCTTTCAAAGCTGAAGCCGCAAAATGAGTAAATAAACTAAACTTTAGAGTTTGACATTCAAACACTTGAAATCAGGTTGTGTCAGATAGATTGCATGTTTATGGCTCTGATAAGGTTAAAGAGTGACTGAGCTCGAGTGTGAGCTTTAAGCATTCCGGTCATTTACCAACCTGGAAGCAGATTGTACGTGAGTGTAAATACAACGGCTCCGTCTGTACCTCTGACCCACGTACCCGGGCTTCAAACCATTTCCTCAACTATGCCCAGCATGCTGCATTTCACACAATCGTGTGTTATTGTTCACTGACAGCGAGTATTCATGCAGCACAGGCAACCCCAGCCTCCGGGCGCCGTTTATGCCAGACTTATGCAATGATTTACGCAGAACAAAGTACAGTGCATGCACGCACAGGAATCCTGTTCTTATGAAGAATTGGTATTCTGTTTTGCTTTCTTTGTGAGCCACAGAAGTACAGGATGACTACCTCCCAATTATCCCGCTCACTCTGTACGAGAGCCAAGTGCTGTGGCTCACCTGAGACAAGGGCTTGGCGAGTCCTTTATTGCAAAATGCTTACAGATATAAATCTAGAGCCATAAAAAGGAAGCCTTGGACGACTCTGTTAGATCCTCACGTGCACACAAGGACGTGATCGGAGCCTCCTCAGGATCGACCGTTACATTTTCTGACTTTCTGATTTGTTGTTAGGTTTTATCTCAAAAGCAATTAAATGGGGAGGCAAACACGTACTCCTACATCTGACGGAACACCAGAAGCGCATAGTAAATATCTCATTTACTGATTTACACCCCGCCTTTCTTCGTCATTCACATTCTCTGTTTACTTATGAATTGGGGTGTGTGCTGCCAGTCAAAAGCCTCCCTATAAGCTAACCATTCTGCTTCTCCCACTCACAATACTTCAAGTGTTGCACTCTCTAAAATCACTCCAAATTTTGCACTTCAAGCCCTCCTTTTCATTATAAACACAACAGAACATTTTGTTCTGCTGCAACATAACTGCACTCCCCAGTATTTCTGTAAACACGCCCGAGAGGCTCGAAGGGTCACCTTAGCTCAACTTCTCCTTTTTCACAGTTATGTGTGAGTGTAACATGACATCAGGCGGACTGTCGGCTCTCAGCTCGGACTTTTTATTCTGACAGCTGACAAACGAGGGCTTAATCTGAGCCACTTTATACTCATTTATGTTTCAGTTCTGGTGCTCACAAATGTTCCAGCAGGCTGGATGTGGCTCAGACGTTCTGAGCTGGGTGTTAGACTTGGCCAAAACCCACAACACACCTCATTTGGCTCATGTAAGGTGGATGTGGGGCTAAGTTTAGGCAGCCAGACTCAGCCTGATACATGAGCGTCACTCAAGGCCAAACGTGGCTCACAGGAAACTGAAGATGTGGGCCACATTTGGGCCAATGACTAGTAAAGTAGATTTCCATTTTGCAAACTATTGAATCAAAGTCTGCCTGCTTATTAAACATGTTTCCATTAGTTCTCCTCTCCAAAGGGAACCTTTGTGAGCGCGAGATTGTTTATGTGCGGTCTGTTAGGACAATCAGAAAGGATCATTTCTCTGTCCCTGAACAAGGCTTTGCTGTTATTGTTTACAATGAACAAGGGGATGTGAGATGTGTGCAAAGACATGCTCACATATTCTGCAAAGCAAGTGCACAATAATCTGATCAGAATGAAGCGTCCCTTTCAGAGAGTTTTCCATATGTGCAAACTATTTTTTCAAATGTTCTGACATCACTGAGAAAGCAACACTTTAAAAAAAACATATCCAGCAGGACCTGATGGATCCTAACACGAGCAGCAGTATAATGATAATAATGAATGAAATGAAGGCATACGAAGGTACTTTTTGACACAGTTCTGTAGCCTTGAGTCCTGACATTTAATAACAGCCCCACCAAGTTAAATATACACTTAAAAGCAACACCTGCCCTTCAAAGTCAAACTCAACTACAGTGTGAGATTATGGCGACAAACACAGGCCAGGAATAACTCACTAGGGCACAGCACGCTGGCATGTGTGTAATTCAACACAGCTAATGAGGCATGCTAATATGGAAAGTTCAACGACACAATGCAAGGCTTCAGCACTGTCGATGAATGTAGGGATTTTGAAACCCTCTGAATCACTAATGGCCCAACATATCTGGAATGTGAACATGTAGAGATCTGAAAGCTGTCAGATATATAACAAAACATGACACACGCCCACACCTGCACCCACACAAAGATCTTTTACAAAGTCAGGACGAGCTCATACTACAAATCTCCAAGTCACATTTCACTTGAAACACTTACCAATCTGGTCCTCGGGTATGAGGGACTCAATAGGAGGGTCGAGCTCAGAGCTCTGGCGCAGGTAAGCCTTCATCTGTGTCATAAACTGCCTGAGAGTCTGCAGAAAATCCATCCCTGATGTGTGACAGCTTCGATTCTCCTGAACGAAGCCGATGTAGTCCTGAACCAGGGAACCAAAGTACGAGCTTTTGTCCCTGGACAGCTCAGCGATCCTTTTCACCGTCCGCCTCTCCGGGGTCATGAGGGAGCTGAGCATGCCGCTGACCTTACTGAAGCGCCCCTTCAAGGCCCTGGGAAGGATGAAGGAACTACCGCTTATATTCACGCCGACCTTTCGGCTCCGGGCTCTGAAGGATGGACGGAGGCGCATTTCTAAGTCTGTCTCCATGCCAACTCCGTAGTCCTCCTCCTCTTCTTCCCCATCGTCATCGTCCTCACTGCTGTCCTCCACCGGGTCTTGGTGATTTAGGTGTAATGATGGGGTAGGGGTCAGGGCCAGGGAGAATCCAGGAGACTGGGAGTATTCCAGTGAGTCGGAGGAAGAAGTAGACATGCTCATGTCGCTGAGTCGCTGGTGTCCCCTCTCATTAGGACCGGACGGACTCTCCAGATCCGCAGGGGTGGCAGATTGAGGCTGGCAGGATGGCAGTTTGGCACGAGACAGGGCCTTGGCGATGGTCTCATCATCCAGGGCAATGTGGCAGCGGTGAGACTCCAAATCCGGCTTCTTTGGCCTCGGAGGCGGTGGGTTTGAAGTCACGGGGATTGGTGAGCTGCCACTTTTGGATGATCCGCTGTGCTTGATGCCCATCGAAGGTCGAGCGGGTGCCGGGCGCTTATTTGAGGATTGGTGCTGCCTTGTAATTACAGCCTCTGGCATGCTCTTCGGTCTGGCAGTAGCTGCTGGAGGTCCAGGTGGAGGTGGGGCAGGACGCCGGCGTGGCATCGAGCGCGGCGGCGGGGGGCGAGGGGGGCGCGATTTGCTGTTGGGTTTGATTTTGTCCACGTGTGGATCACTGCTTTGGCTGCCAGTTAAAGGCTTTGATTCCTCTGCATTCTCCAGGGTGGACTCGACAGCCTTTGAGGGCGGCTCCTCCTCAGAGCTGCTACGGCGGTGCGGATGGGTTTGGAGAAAGAGCGGGTTAACAAAGCACAGAGGACCGCTGGAATGTCTTCTCTCTAGGTGAAAGTTAGGTGGAGGTGCATGGGATTGTAAGGTTGCCGGTGCGCTGTCACAGTGAGCCCTGGTGTGTCTCTGCTGTGACCCCTCGACCTCGCTGTTCCTGTTGGTCCGCTGGGGGCTGAGGGTCCGGCTCAGAGGGCGACAGGGACGGGGGGAGGTGTGCCGCTGACTGCACAGGGCAGAGTCCCAGAAACCTGTAACACACAGACGTAAAGAAACCGTCAGAGGCAAACATTGACCAGCGTCTCCTGAGACAAGTCAAAACTCCCACAGAGAATAAATCCTCAGAGCAGCTGCTGTGTTCAAATTAAAGCAGCAGCAGAGTTTTCAGCAGGTTCTCACCACTAACTTTGTTGGCTCCCTTTAAGTTTTCAAAGTTTTGTCCGTCTTTCCTGCTCGTTTGTCGTCTAGAAGTGTTCCATACTCAGCCCGTGCCTCTCTGCTCTGACTCACTGGATGCCGACACACACCCAGAGAGAGGGAGCCACACATGCTAATCACACAGTGGGAGGGCACTAAAAACTCCACATAGCCACAGTCCCTCCACCCCTTTCTTCCTGCTCTGCATTTCCTTGTAGCTCTGAGTCGATTCAGTATCAGTCTTCTTTCTTCCTAATATCTAGTGTTAAATGTAAAGTCTGTGAATCTCATTTGAACAACGTTCTTCTTCTGTTTCTTTCTTACACTGACAGTGCATAAACATGAAAGGGGAGTGGAGGAAATGCTCTCTCACTCCACTGAATCATCCCATTGTTTTCAGCTGCTTGGCAAGACAGACCTCATTCTAACACAGCTGCTGCGAGAACAACTACAAAATAAAGCATCTGTGGAATCCCATCATAAACGCACGGCTACAGCATAAAGATTGAACCACCCTTTAAGAGAACAGACAACAAATAATCCACACTCAGCATACATCTACACAGTTGTTGCCACTTAAAAATGGAGACAAACTCGGGGGAAATGAAGAAGCAGCTCCAGTTGCTAGGTCAGTTTCATATGTCCTGTAATCCTTTGGTGTCTGGGGACTGAAAGCTGCCTGTGGGATTCTTGCTGGTCCATGTGAGCAACGAGCACCTGACACTGTAGTGTGTGTCAGCAAGCAACCCTACAGCAAGCAACCCAACCTGAATAAACACCACACGTAAAACTGACTGACCGCAGAGTGGGCTGAGCGCAGTTCCCCTTTATCCAAGTAAAGACGTGCACTTTAAAGTGCCTCAAACACACTTTCACTTAGCTTAAATACTACAAACAAGACATTTGTTTATACTGAGTGAAGCTCACCACATTAAAACCACAGGTTTGTTTTTTTTAGATATAAATAAATTTATTAATTCAATGCAGAAGTTACTGACAATAATAACCTCATCACTTCCTGCATGTGCTGCAAACTAAAACAATATCAGGAAAGCAAGGAATCTTCCACCAGAGATTCCTTAAGGTTTTTATTGTGAAATATCCATGCAGGAAGTCTTTAGAGTCTTTCGTCTGCCCATAGACTGTATATAAATGATGGATGAAGTGACAGTGATGTAACCTATGCTGCTGCCATGTTTTTTTTAGAGCTAGTAAATACCATGTTCAGGTGAGAGGGTGTTAAATTATCAGCTACATAAACGATCTACCTACAATGCACAATGCTAATGTGCTAATGTGCGCTATGCAACAAAGTAATACAACATGAATTTCTAACAACTACTGATTTCACTAACCAAACTGTAGCACAAACACTTTGGATGGTCTTGCCTCACAGCATAATATTTGTCAGATTAAGTTATTACAAAGGGAAAAACTAACCATAAAGACCAAAACTGTTTTTGCAGCACGCTGTAAACATGGTGATTTCTGCTGTGAAGCCAGACATGCAAGATTTAACATGTGTATGGGGATTTACTTGCTTAAACAATGTTTGCGTGCCTTAATAAGTGGATACAGGTTAATTTAAGTCGCCACATTTGCATAATTTTCCAAACCCAGAAGTCCCCACTTGGTCTGCAACAATTTTTAGGTAGGTTTTAAAAAGTGACCCTTGTGTCTGTCTGCGGTTTTAATGATGATGTCAGCAATGCTAACATGCATTTGTTAGAGTGGTATCTCACTTTGCAACGAGCAGCAGTAATCTGTAGTATTTTGCATTCTAAATGGAAAGTTAATGTCTAAACTGAGATGACCAAACTCACAGCACTGCTAACAAAAGTCATGCCGATAGGGAGGATAAGAGTTCAGCCTCATGAGAGATAAACTAACTGATTCACGGGAGGCGCAAGATAAGTTTTGTTTCTTTGTTTTTTCCCTTACATGTGCGTGGCCAGAGTCCACAACGGTCTGCTGTTTGTCTTTAAATAGAAGCAGTCCAATGACGAAGGGGAGTTTCCCTCAATGACAGGATAATCTTGTAAATCCGGCATTAAAGAAACTGGCTAATACTTAAAGGATGTTTCGGCCACTGTGCTTCATCACAAAGTAACTCTGCACGCTTCCACCCACATCCATTCATAGAAGACTGTGCAAAAACAATGATAGCGTTTCATCTTGGTAATGCTGCACGTATTATGTTAGCACACATGCTTGCAAGCCTTTTGTGTTTTTATACAGGTCTGAATGCAGTGCAATGGCATGTGTGTGCTCAGACAGCAGTTGGCCGTCTGTAGCTTTCCACTCGCCACTCCCTTCTCTCCCTCATCAGGGGTGAGTTATGTCGTAGGCTTCTGCTGACTCACCCGCAGTTTCACAGGAGCTGAGCTTAGAGTAACTCGGAGCGATGTGAGCAAATCTGCTATGAAACCCGACCAGGATAGTCAGTGTGAGGGAAAACAAACAGAGCACCTGCAGCACGAACACTGACCTTTTTATCTTTGCTTTGTTTGCCTGCCTGCACTTTACAGATCAGTAACCAGGTAATATTACAATTTCCAGTAGATACATCGAGCAAAAACTCAAACTGGAAAGCAAATTAAAAAGATTTGGAAACCAAATGAACAGTCTGAGTTCAACGCACTAAGATTGAAAAGCAGCCTTTACTTACTTACTCCTCTAGTTTACATTAAGTGAAAATAATAGCACTAAAGAAACTATGTACCTATATTAAAGTACCTATGCAGTGATTTCTACTCTGTTTGAGCACTCGAGCAATAGTTTCTTCCTGTCAGGACAAAGCTGAAGGAAACTGATTAGCCAAGCAAGAGAGAAGAAATCATAACAATTAGAATAAAAAAAACAAAACTATTTATCAGTTTGCCTAGCACTTTTAATATAAGGGATAGAAAATACTAAATTAGCATGAGCCTTAGGTCCTAAAGACAATATCAAACTGGGTGTGAAAAGTGAAGCCAATGCACAAAAGACAAGGTAATCCCATCTAATGGGTTGACTTGAAAAAAGTCCTTAAAAACACTTCATTGCTAAAGGTTTTCACTCATCTATCCAAACACAGCTGTATGAAAATCAAGCACCGACAGAAAGGGTCGCTCTCAGGAGCTCGGTGAATTCCCGCATGGTGCTGTGATACTCTTTAAACACTTTCTCTAAGACTTTAGGGACTCAGTCACTCATTTGAGGTCATATTGAAAAAAACATTAGGTCCCATTTGTAAATTTTGATCATTTTAAGTTTCAGTACCGTCAGGCTGCAGCACCTGCGGTGTGAGACGGACAGATTTCACAGGTCTTTCCTCCCTTCTGCTGTGAAACTCCACAACATGGTCTCTGCAGATGACCACACATGTGCAGACAGACACACACACACATCCAATACACAACGATAACTTTCGCCCCATCTCCCTGATGTGCAATAGTACCAACTGCAATTTCCCAGTTTGGCCGTTTTTTGTTCTGTTTGGTATAGTATGTTATTCTGTCATATCGTATTCTATTCTATTGTTTGTTTGTTTTTTCATTTTTCTTAATTTTTACTGTTCTTAACTTACTTTCTGCTGTGACCAAAACATTTCCCACATGTGGGACAGTCTCGGTCGTTGTGTCCTTGGGCGAGACACTTCACCCGTTGCCTACTGGTGGTGGTCAGAGGGCCCGGTGGCGCCAGTGTCCGGCAGCCTCGCCTCTGTCAGTGCGCCCCAGGGTGGCTGTGGCTACAATGTAGCTGCCATCACCAGTGTGAATGTGTGCGTGAATGGGTGGATGACTGGATGTGTAAAGCGCTTTGGGGTCCTTAGGGACTAGAAAAGCGCTATATAAATACAGGCCATTTACCATTTACCATTAATAAAGGTTTATCTTATCTTATCATCCACATTATAGACTTAAAGGCTCATTTCGAGGCTTCATAATGGAACTTCAATAATCAGCAGCTGATGTCACGATAGCTACATCCTTCTTTTATGCCATTTATGGTGGAGGTGCAATAACCACATTATCAAGACATACCAGGTAGAATTTACCATGAATTAAGTGCAGACAACTTGGAGATATACTTGTGAGAAATCCAACATGTTCATTCAGGGTGTGAGTTTACAAAGCAGCAAGGCTACCTGCTCCAAGCTGAGCCACCTCCTCCAGCTCTTTCTGGGTCTTGGCTGAAGCTATGGCCTCTGGGAGTTTGAGTGTGAATGGCAGGATATCTCTAAAGAGACAAAAACAAATTAAAATGTGTTAAGAAAGCAGAAGAAGGGATGAACATAGGAGCTGAAGTAGCTGTCGAATTAAAGGTCAGTTGTGAAAGAAACGTGCATGTGTGACAGATTTATGTTTATCCATCGTCCTCGTTTGACATAAAATCCTGGAACAAAAGTGATGACGCCTCAAGTCTGGTTGGCAAAACACGACCTAAACACGGTCATACAGATAAGTGCCTTCATAACACACCCTTGGTTTTCCACTGCACTACATTAACGCCACTTTAATACAGCGCTACAGATACACACACACCCCGTGCTCAGACTTCATAAAGCGAACATGCAGCTGAAGACAATATCTAAAGACAATTTTGTGTCCATTTAATTGTCTGCTTTGTTGTGTCTGGCATTTCTTTCAGCTCAACTATTTCCTGTGTCTGTCTGCGTTGCCCCAGCTGGCACGATATAAAACAAGAAGCGAAAGCCGTGAGCGCTGAGAGCGGACTGCTTACTCGACATTATCCTCATCCATGCTTGAATCATCACAAAGCAACAGCAAAGAAAACCAAACAAAGAAGCTGCCTTAGGTGGGGCATTTACCTGCTGATACAGTAAAAGGCCACGAGCCGGAACAGGTCTGCAAAGCTGATCCCAGATCCATCGAGAGAAAAGGCTGTAGGCAGATGAAATTTACAAAGATCTCATCAGATTTCACACACAGGAAGTTAATGACATGCAGTGCAAGAGTTCACCGAGGGATTTCTCGCCTAATCAGCATTTTTTCAGGCTTGTTTATACTGATGAGATGGTACTTGTGTCAGAAGAATTAAATAAACGAGCCCAACAATTCAACTCAAAGAAAAAAAAGGTTCTCAAAGGATAAATTAAAAGGATGTGACTGCAACATTTCCAGACCACCTTTGTCAGTTACCCAGGGTTTCTCCTCTTCACTGACTCCAGGTACAAACTGCACATGCCCACTTCTCCGTCGCTTCTGGAAGAACAGGTCAATAATCCAGAAGCGCAACAAGTTTTACAAGTTCTCTTATCTCCTCTGGTTATTTTCCCTCTTTTGAACTGGCAGTTATAACACCAGGTCAGGGTGTCGAGTTCCCTCACTGTCCTCACGCCACATAACAAATATGAGGATATAAACATGTCATCTTGTGTTCTGATTGCTGAAGGCAAAGAGACTCTTGCATGAATCTGTGGTGAGAAATAATAAAAGTGGACGTGCCAATAACTGACTGGTCTTGGCGTACTTAGAAAGCTGGTGCGTTCGGTTTTTGGTGCAACGTTTTCATCATAGATGTACATAAAAAATCGATTACATCAGCCACTGCTTTGTGACGTCTCTTTGTGAAACCTTCATCATGAGTGCAGGTCAGATGGGACACATTTATGATGTTAGCAGGCTACATTTGTTCATAAAAGGATACAGATCAACAGTCTTTCCTGAGTTTCAAGTTTTATTGAATACAATATGATATTCATGCTGTAAATTAAGGTGACCGAGTTCAAAGGTACACCTGCTGTGAGCACACTTCTGTCTCACAGTGAGATCTGCATCATGTCTGGCTACACAACGTTAAGGTGGCCGTGGCCAAGAAGCTCGAGGCGTCAAGAATGAGACTATAAAACAGCAGGCGATGTCACGATGACTACCTCAGATCATGAGTTCTGATGAGTTTGATCATTTTCTCATTTATTATTTTTTATTTCTAGTATTTAGATCTCTAGTATCTGAAATTAGACCACGAAATAACTCAACATCTACATAAACTGACAAAATCTGGGACAGTTTTGAGATATCCTCAACAGCTGTTGAATGGATGTCATAGACCTAAGAGTTCAAATCTCTCTTAGGTGATTTTCACCTCATTTGAGACATCTTGGCTCTCTGATACACATTTAGAGAAGTGGCTTTGAGCTTTTAGTTTCCATACAGTCACATACAAAGACAGAAGTTACTCTTCTCATTATGTGCACAGGCAGAGTTTCACAAAGGAAACTTTTCTAAAGTTGTATTTATATATATACATAATTAAAAGTTCACTTCAAACACTGTGTACAGGGCTAGCTTGACGAGGCACGCCAACTATAGAGCAGCTAGAAGAAAAAGCAGGCCTAAGGCACAATCCCATCTGTGCTGTCATTTCAGCAGGGAAAATCCACAGCTGGTATGTCGTCACTTCTTGGCAGTGTTGCAGCTCAATGACTAATGCTTACCATACATGCAACTGATTTACTTTAATATCTCAGATGTTAATGTTACAATTAAAAATGACTGTTTAACAGTTCAATAAAGCTTCCACACAGCTTAAGGAAGAACCACAACAAGCAGGCACAACTGCAAAGAGCTTTAGATGAAAGAGGTCAGCGCAGGTATGCTGCACAAGCACAAAGGTGACGAAAATCGTGGCTGCTGTGCGTGTTTGCTGAAGATGAGTACTATAATTGCTCTTACTTAAACAGAAGCCTGTGTATGTTATGTGTTTTCACATGGCAAACCCTCAGGACAAAAGTTAAATCTAGACGAAAGGTTCATTTCAGCAGTCATTTGTTTGTAAAACCCACATTTCCAGTATCACCAGTCAAGCCTTATAGGGCTGGCTCTTTCAGCAGTTGTAGTTTGGACACTGTCTACGAGCAAAAACAAGATGAGGTCAGGATGAGTTTGGAGATCTAAGGTGAAGCACCGTCAGAGGAAATGTGTTAAAATAGTAAAGATACAATAGAAAATGTTGGATTTGTTTTTAATGTAACAACATTTCGGCTTCATTATCTTAACTGGATGCTCTGCTTATTTCCTAGTCTGCTCCCATCTCACTTCCTGAGCTGCGTTCACCAAAAATCACAGGAAGTTATAGTTTTTGGTTTATTCTGTGTATCCTGTGTGGGTTTACAGCTCCTGCCTGGAATCAGCTGCACAGCTCTTCTGCTTCTGACTGAACTGCTGCCTGCCTTAAACTGGACACTGCAGGGAAGTTTTCTTTTAACTTCAAGCGTCTTCTGTTCTCGTGCAACATTTAATGGCTTTGGCTCTTTGTTTATTCTTTGATTTATCCGGATGACCAAATTCTAACTATAGGTTTTAAAATCCTCGTACAAGCAAGTCTTGTAACTTGGGAAGTTGGCATGAATGCAGGAGGTTATTTTTAAGCCCCAAACTAAAGAGAGAGTCACAGCTTTCATTTCATTGGTCAGTGGGACATAAAACTGGCCTGACTTACCATCC
>NW_005187572.1:685932-687943 GCF_000239375.1 Pundamilia nyererei | reverse complement strand
AAAAAAAAAAAAGTAATCAAAACAAAGAAACAAAACCTGCTTTCACCCAAAATAAGGTTTAAAACAGTCGCCCAGCTTTATGCAACGATATGATTGGCTCCTGAGTCTTCCAAGTGTCTAGCTTTGTTGAAAGCCTCTTTGGGGCAGGGACGGGACAACTGCCAATTTTGTCAAGAATTCTCAAAAATATTTACTCCTGATTGTTTGAGCCGTCTCTCCCTGCTGGGCGCCACTTTAGTGAGCAGTGGGCGAGCGGCCTGGTTCGAGCCCGACCCGCGGGCCATTTCTGTGCATCTTGCTCCTCACTTTCCCGTCTGTCTTCACTGCTTCACTAAAGGCAAAAACGATGGTGTAATAATGTCGTGCCGGCAATTTTCTTGATCAGTTACATTTAAAAAGAAAACAAAACTACAATAGTACACAGTGTAACATACACATGTGGCAAACCGCCTCAGTCATAATCTAATTCTTGTTTCAGTGTTGGTTTATTTCTGGGCATCATTTGCAGAGGTGGACAGGAAATGGCATATTTAAGTCTTTGACCCAGAGGACAGCGTGACTGCAGAGGCGGCTGTGGTCGAACGAGATGTATTCTAAGGACCAAAGGAAACTGAAAGCCTCGTTTTAGCCGTCTGACTCATCTCTGCCATCACAGCTCTTTGAAAAGTGCTTTAAGAGAATGCAAATAATGACTCCGACGTCTAGCAGAAAGTACTTTTTAGTTAAAGGTAGTCAAACATGTCACTTACTGTACTGACTCTCTCTGACAGGGAAGTGGCTGATGGGAGTTCCCGATTCCTGATCCTCCTGCAGACGCACGGAGAGGACCTTTCTTTGCAGAGCGACAGACTTCCTCACCAAAAACACCTGCACCGCGAAATTAAATGTTTGGAAAGACATTCAAAGGAGACATGTTAACATCTGCATCCCAGGACGCGACCTCCTCACCCCTGGCGGCTGTTTGAGCAGTATGCGATTGGCCTCCTCTTCGCTGACCCCCAGCAGCAGCCACGCCGGGTGGGTTTGAGTCAGCCGGTCCCACACGCTCATCCTCCTCCGCAAGGAGTCGTACCCAGAATCCCTTTCACCCACCAGCCCACCGCAGTGGCGAGCCTGCAGGTACACACCGCTCTCCAGCCTGCCACAGAGAGAAAGACTTAAACACTTTTGCCACCTGCTGGTTGTTTGTATGTTTTTTTATATGTTTCCTCCTAACCAAAAAATAACTTAGAATTAATAAAATAAGTCAATGCCGAGATTGTCTCCTAGTATATAAAAAGAAAAGAAACATTTTCAGACTGTCCTCCAGACCTCACCGTCTAATTACAAATTTATAATAAACTCCAAATGGATAGAATAAGCACATGAAAACAGAAAGATCTGTGTCATAAAGTCTGGAATAAAATACTTGATAGCGCATAGAAAACAGGCTCACCCTTGTAGCTCCACAGGATCCTTGTGCACAGCATGAGAGACCTGAACCATCTCCTTCTTCAGCTCTCCGATCTCCAACGCAAATGTGTCAATCAGCTGGAAAGAGACAGAGTGAGAGGCTGTGACTCTGGAGGGAGCGTGAAAAGGAGAAGAGGACGGACGAGATGTAAATGAAACATAAATTATGAAACTTAAAACTGAGCCTGAGCCTGAGCTAGACTGGACTGGAGAAACTGTTACTCATTTTCCGGTGTAGACCTCATTTCCTGTTGGAAGGAAACAGACACAAAGCACAGAGTGAAAAAAAAAGAGGGAAAATTTCTCCTAATCCTCCTGCAGATAACAAACTGCTGTCCAAACTGAAAATGCTGTTTCTAATTCAGACAGGAAGCCTTCAAAGAGTCATCTGTGACAGGCAGTGTTGTTTTCAGGTCGGCACAGATAAGGCTTATCACAACTGTCATTCAAATCTAGGTCCGCATTTAGTTTGGAATATTTTAGGATTCGAGCAGTGATGACATGCATGATACGGAGTCTGTTTTACAAACCTGGAAAAAAGAACAAAGAAAACAAAAAC
>NW_005187572.1:680062-685714 GCF_000239375.1 Pundamilia nyererei | reverse complement strand
GTGTGTTTCTGTTCCTTTCCTTAAACTCCTGAAACGAAACTGCGAGAGCTTTTGGCAGAGTCTCTGTGTCGGACTTCCTGCTTTCCTCAAAAAACAAACAAACAAACAAAAACAAAAAAAATGAGAACCCAGCGCAGACTGGAGACTTGCTTCTGTGACACCTTTATAAAAGGTGAGTGGACTCGCAGACATCGCCTCGGGTGGGCGCAGTGAGTGTTTGGTGTTTACTGTACAGGTGAGCAGTGTCTGATCAGCCCTTTTTCATGACACGTGGCTTCAAAGATGGTAACAGTAACAGCATCCTCACCTCCAGGCTTCAAAAATAAAACTTTGGATCATCTGGATCAAATATGATCCATACTGGCTCCAAAAACTCAACAGTGTCAACAAGTCGGCTGAATTTTCAAAAATGTGAATTCTTCCATCTTTTAGTCTTTGAGGTCTGCTCAGATTTCCGGATGTTTATTTATGATCAATATCGAGGAAAACAGCCCAAACTGAATCAATAATGTTGCATTTGCGTACCTTTAGATTTCAACTTGTTCCACTGTATTTCACCCATAGTTCATGTACGTTTTTCTCTCCAAGCTCTGACTCACTTTCACAGTAAGCTGGTAAAATCAGAGGAACCAGCAACAAAAACTGTTGCAACTTCCTTTTATTTTAAAGCAAACGTGTGCCCCTTTCACCCCACACATTATCTCTGAGTCGTCTGCATTCAAAATTAATTCCTGTATCGGAACAACTGTGTGCAATTTACTCCAAAATGTACTGGAGCTGAAAACTGTTTGGCTGCATAAAAATGTAACTGATTTCATGTTGTCTTTTTTCACTGCAATTTCCGCATTCCCTCACTGCACATTTTAGAGAACTCCCAGGGGTTCAGAGCCTCCTCGTCGTATCAGAGCAGATGTTGAAATCTGGATGCTTTTCACTGATTATCTGGGTCAAACAGTGCAAACAGGGCTGCTCCTGAAAGCCTACAGTACTTATCTTTCTGATATTCTACATTAAAATGCAACATTTAGGGAAAATATGCCAGAAGGATGTGTATCATCACAGAAACGGCACATTTGTAAAGATTTTATGAACTAGCGCGCCCATTATACATTATAACCAGCAGGAGGCATCCTTCTCCAAACATTCTTCCCTAAACTGGGCTCCAGGCCAGACCACAGCCACCACAGGACCTTCAACCCCCCCTCACAGGACTAAGTGGAGCCAGCTCTGTAAAAGCCACAGACTCCCACAGCTTTGCATCAGGTCAAAACTCTGTTACACAACACGAGCCGATCCCCAGTGATACTGCAACACCAAACAACTAATATCTCAAACCCAGAGAAGGAGCTCTCAGCCGGAGCCTGGGTGGAGACAGAGGCTGACCAAAGCTGGACAAAACAGCCAAAGATTTCATGCTTCAAAGCATCAATTTTCAATCAAGAAATGTAAGAAATGTAGAAGTAGAAGCTAGAAAATAGCAAAGTGGAAGTTTGAACAGCATGAACCTTTAATTAGCACGGGTAATCCCAGAAAGGAAAACATTTGCTCTCATGTTTCATCCTTCTAAAGAACTAACGAGCGCTCTCCCATGCTGCTGACAAAGATTACACCACTTCAGACCGCATTGTTTACAGTGTTCCTGATGACAGATCCAGTTGAAATTCAAGCCACTAAACCAACTCGGAGACAAAAACAAAGCTGGCAGCTCCCTCTGCCAGAGCGCCAGCGTCACATGGATGAGCGTTAAGTTGTTTCAGGTGTGTAGTGTTACCTGACATCATCAGCTGTAATGTAATGTAATTATCTGAGTTTGTATTAGCCAAAAGATAACATGGGAGGGAGTAAAATACACCATATGTTTGTTGTTGGAAACAGTTTCCAGTTATAATGCACAAAATGTTTTAAGGCTAGTGGGAATCACATAATAAAGTTGGAATTTGTCAGGCTGGTGTTGGACAGTACCAGGTTAAAAGTTTCCCCTTCGTCTTTGTAGTTAAAGCCAGAGTCCAGTCAAGTCGTAGAGCATACGTGAGCGTGGCATCAGTCTGCTTATCCTAATGTCACCTTCTAGCCTTTAAAATGGTTTCCATGTTACAGAATCATACATGAACTTTTTTTCTCTGCAGAGCCTCATATCCTGAGTTTATCCAGTGACGGAAAGAAGGAGAAACATTAGTTATTACATATTGTTGAGACGGGCACTGAATTATATGAATGCGAAAGTAGAAAGTGAGCCAGAAGAGCAGACATGGGAAATTCCTGACCGATAAAACAAAGGTCAGTGAGCACGAGCGCTGCTGAGTGACTGGATCTGGGCAGAGAACTCTAACGATGATACCCACACAGGCCTTATGTCACACTGATGACCTTTAGAGAAAAATCACCCACATCCATAAAAAAGCACTCACTGATTTATACAGAGCTTTATAAACAGGGTTTATTTTCATTCATTATAGTTTATTCTTAACAGCACAGGTATGCAGAGCAAAGGCAGACTGAAGCGCTCAAACACAGCTCCTTCAGCAATGCACGTGTGTGCGTGTGTGTGTGCGTGCGTGTGTGTGTGCGTGTGCGTGTGCGCGTAGACGTAATTGATTCACTGCATGAGCTGCTGTTAAAGCCATGGATGGAGTCAACGGGAAACTATGTGTTTGGTTTTGACACACAGACGCGTACAGAGCGCTTTCACAGGGTTATTAAAGATGGAAAAAGCTGCAAAGGAAATTAAAAGTGTGACTTTGTTTCTGAGTTGCTGGTCTGGTCTAAAGACGTCTCTTTTACTTTCAAAGGGGTTTTTACTCATTCCTCTGTGCAGGGCACTGATATATCATACAGATAAACTGAGCTGATGCAATCACTTCAGGGCTAGTGGGCATAATACACATAATAAGGATTTGTTACATCACTAACAAATCTTTGTTTTCTTTTTTTAAAAGCCCACATTTTACAAAGCCAGAAAAGAAGAACTTTTAGGCTTTCTTTTATGTATGTCCTGTCATTTATACACATATATATACTTTAAGTTTTTTGTATCTCAACTCTTTCCCCTGATAAAGACGACATCTGACGACCTCCCTATAGGCAAGAAATGACACTTCAGTATGTTTCAAGAAAGTTGTGGTTTGACATCCATGAGAATAGTTTCCAGGTTTTCCAAGGGTAGCTGCATATGCAGAGACCATCCTCACTGCCCTCTGGGAGAAACTGCCCAGAACAGAAAAGAGCTTCAAGTGTTATTCCTAGTAGGCTTTCAGGGGTGCAGAATTAAAGTATAAGCACCATAATGCCAGAGAAATGTGAAACGTGTGAAGAAAAAAACAAAATCTAATAATAAAAAGTTTGCACATATAAGGCAGCTTCAGAATCAAACCATAGTGGAGAGATGACCTCGTGCATGTAAAAGATTCTACATGAAAAATCAACTTTTCATTAAAAGACTGTATATAAAAATCTCTTTTACACAACTGACTTGCCGGTAGAGGGCACACACACACACACACACACACACACACACACACACACACACACACACACACACACACACACACACACAGGTGCTGCTGGGAGCCTGTTGTGGTGGTGCAGAGGAGCATCACTATATCATCAGCATAGAAATGAAGGTTTGCTGCAGGGACATTTGGACCAACATTATAAAATGAATAACAGCTGTCTGAGAACACAACCCTGGTTCATGAAGCAAGGTACAAATGAATCCATCTACCTGTACGCACGTGCTCATGTCCCAGTCATACAGGCCTAGAGACTGCTCATTGACAACCACTGGTCACCAGGGAAAAGTGTGGTGCTAGAACAGCATTCCCCAACATTTTGGAACCACGGCACATATTTCACATTAGAGAAATCACACGGCACACCACAAAACTAAAATGTCACAACAAGCATATTGATCATTTTTCTCCGTGCATCAGGTACAGAGGAATTGCTTTCTTCTGACCACTGCTCATGCTTCATCTGGATCGGAACTTTTTCCAGGACCCAGCTCAGACTGACCACCTTTTCTTTTCAAATATTTATTTGAAAATTTTGCTATTGCTATTACCACTGTGGTCTCAAAGCTCGGCTATTATGTCATTTCTTCTTCCTCTTCTTCTGTTTTACTGACAGTTGAGAAGCCATTTAATTAGAGCAGGTAGTTTTACTGCCCTCTAGTGGAGGAGAATAACTGTTCTGCTGTTATGCTGATCACTTAGAGTACTAATCAGTACTACTCAGGTGGAACCAGATAATCTTCCACGGCACACCTATGTGCTGCAGCACAGTGGTTGGGAAACACTGCGCTAGAAGATCCTGTGGTTTCCAGTAGTTGGAAGCAAGGAAGACGTCCAGTTGTCTGCAAACGCTTGCCTAATATTCTCCAAGCTGTTGTGAAACTGTGAAAGCTGTGGCATGGATCGGCTTCAAAGTAAAAGTAAAACCTTGCCATAGCAGAGATACTCACAAAGGAACATCTTTTACTGTGAAGGTTTCTCATGTCAGGTCTTCACTTTTTCAAGCTTTGCCACAGTTTGCAGAGTAAATGTTACAATCTTCCGTGCAAACGGACGGTTGGGGCAATCTGCTAGCCCCGAAGCAATCATAGGCTGGTTTTTAATGCTGCACCATTTTTGCAACCAATTTCACCCAGCAACAGGCAGTAACCACTCATCACCAGTTGGGAAATACACGTTTTCCCTTAACACCCCATGTTTGCCAGGGAGAAGTCGCTTAATAGTATCTAGGCCTGCGTGGCTCAGGCATTAGATGAAGTTAAAGGTCAGCCTCAGAGTTAAATCAGGGTTTTATACCACAAGGTTAGGACAATCCGTCTAACACTGACCAAGGCTCACACACAAAATAAAATGTTTAGGGCACTGAAAGATGACTGAGGAAATCAGAAGCAGCGAGGAAACAGATTTACTGTCATGTGTTAACTCTCGAGAAATAGATCAGGTCTTTTCATAACACAAGACTACAACAGTACATACAGGCACTGCATGAAAAGGTTTTCACATCTGAGTGACACTTGGAGCAAAAATATGCAACTGATTGCAGAAGAGAAAGAAAACAGAAGAAATTAGGAGAAGATGAAGATGAAAGGGAGAGAGAGGAGTGGACAGAGAGAGGTTTTTATGAGTCCTGTGAGTGTGTTTGTCAGGCTGCCAGGAAGAGCAGCTGGTTTTGTTCATTTCCAGAACTTCTTCGATGCATGGCAGAAAGTGGAGGAAAACTGTCAAACACACTGATCCACTCTGGTATTTCATCAGTCAACAGTCCATATTTCCTGATTATATGAAGGAAAAGTGCTTAGTCAGAATTAATAATGGTGAGAATTTAAAGTTAAGATAAAACCTCAACAGGATAAAGAAATCCCAGAGTGCATAAATCCAAACAGACTCTGATGAGTGCTTTAAAAATACTAATAAAAAAAAATCATGAAGAGATTCATGAGTCTGTCTCAAAAATGGTAAGAAGAAAAAAGATTACTGAACAGGGGTCTATGAAATTATTTGTGATTGTCAATAGACAAATGTGGACAATCAAAACTTTTTTTAAAGAAACTATATGCAAGATCCCAAGCCTGGAATCTTTCCCAAATCAAACGTTCAGATATTCAAGATCATCAGAAACCAGCACCGTTGCTGTCGAACAGCA
>NW_005187572.1:672514-679540 GCF_000239375.1 Pundamilia nyererei | reverse complement strand
TAATTATCAACAGAATAATTATGTTAGTTATGCTGAGGGGTGTGCATGATAACCAGCTGAACAGCTGCTGCCAGCGGGGAACCTTTTATGACACCAGTTTGTAGCTTAAAGCAAAAAATCTTGTTCACTTTCATGTTTTTATTCTAAACTCTACTGGGGCAGCTTTGCATAACTAAATGTTCAACATAAGCCTTCTTTATCTTCATCTCCTGTCTAAAACGAGCTGCTTTAACTCCTCCTCTTTAAGGCAACTTTCTTCTGATTGGCTGCACCTTGCTAACAGAAGGTATGAACAGGTGGGTGGACTTTTTGTTTTCACAGCCAACATCTGTGACTATTTATCTGATATGTGTTTACACACCTCTCTGCATTTAATCATTAGTTATTATTAATCTCTGGCTCTCTTCCACAGCATGTCTCTGTCCTCACTTCCTCCCCCAAACCCAGAACCTGTCACAGCAGATGGCCCCGCCCCTCCCTGAGCCTGGTTCTGCTCTGAGGTTTCTTCTTGTAAAACAGGAGTTTTTCCTCCCCACTGTCGCCAAAGCGCTTGCTCACTGGGAGCTATATGATTGTTGGGTTTTGTCTATTTTCTTTGTATTATTGTAGGGTGTTTACCTTTCGATATAAAGCACTTTGAGGCAACTGTTGTTGTGACTTGGTGATATGTAAACAAAGTTGTATTGAATTGAATGTGTAAATAAGTTTCAAATATGAAACAGACGTTCATCGTTTCCTGTCCTGATCCGTCCAATCAACCAGTTACCTCGGTTTTCACATCATCCTTAATCTAAATCATCTCAGCTACAGTTTGTTTGTTCAATTAATCCGAAAGGTAAAAAAAAATTGTTTAAATAGTTTCATAAAATTCAGCATCTGCCACACAAATGTGATGACTTACTTTTCTGCATGATCTTTGTTCTGCTATGTCTCCACAGAGCTGTCCAGTCCTTACCTTAAAGAAACTGCTGCTCCTGTCTGTGAGACCACAGGAAGGATTTCTGGGTTGCGAGCTGGAGGCCATGTTGTCTTCCTGTCAGCAGGACTCGGTCCTTCTTCCTTTTAGGTCAGCGTCTGCAGAGGCTGGCGCTCTGTGGGACACAAACATGCTTCACTTCAGACACTTGAGCTGTGGTGCACCCAGAGGAAATTCCAGTTTCGGCCACAGTCGGGGTTACAGTGATGCTCGTCTGCTGGGAATCTTTGATTGTCACTCTCCTCCCCTCCTCCCCCTTTTTTTTTTTATTTTGGGCTGAACTGCTGTCCTCTGATTACCTGTCTCCACCGTTTCCTCACTGTATCACATTTTCACTCTCTTCATTCCTTCATCCTGTTCTCATGTCCTCATCCCGTCATAATTTATTTTCCATCCCGGACAGCCTCAGTTCCAACACAGCTGCTTTCCTTCCCCACCCATCGAAAATTAACGTCTCCAAATATGAGAAAACGTAAATGTCTGGTGGTTTTTAACTTCCATAAAGTGAAAACAGAAACAGGCCTGCACCTTCACATTTTTAAAATCTCTTTTATGGTCTTTATCTTTGTCTCTGTATCTGAATCTTTCCATCGACCTGCCCTTCTCTGCAGCCAGGCTGAAACTATTAAGACTAACACTTTCCTTTCCTGCAGAGGTGAAGGAGGTGCAGGAGTCCTGGTGAATCAGGGCGATGCGCCATTTGTCCGTCAGTCTCCACATCCACTTTTATCTCCCTCAGACAGGAAGCCATTAGCCCCCCCCCCACCCACCCCATCCCTCTAACACGACCACCACCATCACAGACTGAGGGGGAGGAAATAAAAAACCAGAGACAGTTCACAGGTTCAGGTCAGGAAAGTGACGACCAGCTCATCCACACTTCATGGTGCCTCAACGAACCCACCCTCAGTTCAATGAAATATAATACAGAACATATCCTGGTGCAACAGTTTGAATAAAACGATGAATCTTCATGTATTTGTCTGCAGTACTGCTCTGATTCAATTATATTTTTATCAGGTTTTTAAACACTGATTTATTGTATCATATTTAAATTTGTATTTTTACTGACTTTTATTTAATTTTACTTATTGAGACATTTTATTACACGAGCCTTTAACCATCCAACTGTCCATTTTCTATCACTTATCCAGGGCCGAGGTTCAGACCTCCCTCTCCTCAGCCACTTCCTCCAGTTCAGTCGGAGGAACACAGGGGTGTTCCCAGGCCAGCTCAGAGATACGATCTCTCCGGCGTGTCCCGAGTTTGCCCCAGAGCCTTCTTCTTAGGACATGCTCAGAGCGCCGCACGCAGGAGGCATTGCAATCGGATGCCTAACTCAACTCCTTTCATGCAACTTTGGAGGGGGGCGGCATTTGGGATATTTTTAATCATAAAAATGTTTCCTATCATAAATTTGGGAAACTACAAGTTTACAAAAATGGACCCTTTGTGTTTCAAGGACAATAGAAAGAAGCTTTGTTTTTTTTATATATTATTCCACCACAGATAACAAACCGGCAGCAGGATGATTTACTGCTGCAAAATATCCTAATGTTACATCTACAACCCAGAATCATCATTGTTGTTATGCAATAATGTTTAAAATTTGGGGTTTTTGACAGATTTTTAAATATTTATGTTTTCTTGTTTTTTAATGACATTTGTCACATTTATTATGCACTGTACATTATGTTGGAACATGTTAAGAAAATAGTTTTTAGGTAACTTTTCAATGAATTTATGACTCTGCTGTTTATCTACAAGTGATGGAGGCTATTCCCAGCATTTACATCTGTGCAGGATGTCGTGACACTTTAGGGAGGAGCAGTTCAGGTTACAGCACAGGTTATGCTGTAAGGTTTGTGGCTACAGCGCATCTATAGATTTAATGCAGAACTATAAACTCTATTGTTACAATATTGTTACAGAAAATTTCTTCTGTATGAAATATAATGGGGTCATAAATGAGGTCATCTTAGTCACTGAAACTGTTTGGTTACTCGAGGGTTTTCTTTGGCTGCTCTAACCTGGGAATTTCCAAACTACTGGGATAAATATACTAGTGCAATGGCTCAAGTCCAAGTGCTGTGTCAGCAGCACACAGGGCAGCGCCTGTTTCATCACACTGTTTGGACAGGAGACATCTCATCCATCTTTTATATACAGTTTATGTTGGAAATCAGATTTGGTTGCTAAGATGAATCAAAAAGTTTACAAGGTGATAAAACAACAGCTTAATACATGTAGCCATGAATTTAAAGATGTTACAGCAGAAAGAAAAGCATTAATCAGTTACATACAGGAAATTGCTCTGCAGGGATTATTTCTGAATCTGGCTTCTGAAGTGACGACCTTCAGATGTTCTCCGTCGTATTTCAGTGATGATGTTTGAATGCTTCAGTCAGACATGCAAAGAAGACCCTGAATCATCTCTAAGTTATGCTGCAACAGGGTTTGGCTGCTGTGGGTTTTATTACAGACAAAACAAGAATAAAATGATTCTAATGACTGAAAGTTAATACTGACTGAGCAATGCTTGTTAGTTACAGCCTGAATAACCCACAGTGAAGTCAAGCAAATGCTGGTTAAGCTCTAATATAAACTGTGCAGAGACTGCACCCGTTTCCTGATGTTCTCTAAACAGAACCGATCGTCTGCCTCAGCCATCGTGGTTTCATTTTGACAAACGAAAGAATGTCAGGAGAAACACACATGACGTGAACTTTACTTTCTTTGTCTTCTTCTGCTGTCGATTTGGTAAAAGGTGTGATAATAGCTGACGTGCCAATGAAATCTGATGAATGTGTTTCCACAACACAAACCTCTGAGCAGCTGATGGATCACAGAGCATGCTGGGTAATGTAGGAAAACAAGATGAGCACCTCTTCACAGCTCCATCAAAAATCTCCTTTTTTTTGTGAGAGCTTCCAACCTAAGAAAGAAATTATAAGACAGAGACCTGGCACTGAAAGTATGATCCAGATGATTAAAAAAAAAAAAGCTATTTGAAAACGTCCTTCAGGGAGGAAAATTCAGGAAATTTCTTAAGCAATACAGCAAGTAAAATTATCACCCCCAGACGATCCTCGTTCGAAAACTAACCAGAAGTGAGCCCATAAAATCACCAGAGGTGGCTCGTCTTTCCCCAGACTTCTACAAAACCACGAACCCACAGCTGTAGTTGCCGTAATGTCAGAGATTTGTTTCTAAAGTCTCCTTTTGGAGCACTACGATGAACGTTTTCACTGTTACCATCTCGGTTTCAATTATAGGGCATTAGCCAGTGAGCATACCACGGATAATCCTCTGTTTTGAAGCATATCATGACCAAGATCTACAAAATGGACCGAAATGAGTGACTGAGCCCATTAATGCAGCAGGAAAGTGTTTACAGATGTCAGGGGTTGGAATGCCGTTTTCCCAGGACCGGAAATGTTTTTCAACCACAGCTTTCGCCATCCGATGGCCTTCAGCCAGAACGCAAGTTTATTTCAAATCATTTCACTTTATTTTTTCTGTCCATGTTTTTTACTGTCAACTGGGCATTAAAAGAATTCATGCTAAAGGCACTCAACCATAACATTTCACCCAAACCGTAGCTTGTTACAGTCACACTGTATTCAGCTCTGTGGTGTTGAATTTTCCATCTGACTGCAGTCAGGAATGAAGCTCTGTGCCACACTGATAACAGGATCATTTACGCAACGCAAGCTACAAAACATAGTCAGCACTACTATTATAACACAACAACAGTGCAAAGGGTTAAAATTCGAGTGAAATGAAAGTGTTTAAAGTAATAAAATTCTATTTATATGGCACTTTTCAAGATAATATCAAAGAATGGTCGACAGGAAAACAGCTTAAACATCCAAGTAAAAAGTTCCTCAAAAGCAGAGAGTCCACAGATCTCAGGCTCGGTGGGAGAGAGTTCAAGAGTCGGAGGTCACTCTTGCAAAAGCTCTGTCTCCTTTAGGTCTCAGCCAGCAGGTCCTGGTCACATGACCTCAGGGACCTGCTGGGGATGTATGGGTGTAAAAGTTCACTGATATATGCTTCTACTCGTCCATGCAGAGTTCTAAAAGTCTTAGTGGAGTTTGAAGTTGACGTGAAGTCAATGCAACTGAATGAGCAACAGTGTGACATGTGAGGCCTCGCAGCAGCGCTCTGAACAACCTGCAGATGTTCCAAGGAAGTTTACCTAAGTAAACCACTAATTACAAGAATCCAGATGTGATGAAATAAAGTATGGATAACAATTTCCAGTTCACACAATAGAACTCAACTTTTAATGCTTCTTATGTGTTAACAGTGGAAGCGAACCACAGACTTCATATGATCTTACTGGACTAATATTAAAGCTGCTGTGTTGTACAGATCATCAAAGGAGTTTGTGCCTCAGATCTAACGAGTGAATTTCTTGGGTTTTGTATGTTAATTAGTCCTAATTAGCCAATATGTGTGTCTCCGCTTGAACTCCCGTTGTTAAGAAATGCAGCTTGCTAACCAAGCTTGATAGCATTAGCTAACAACATCTGGCTTCAAAAACAATAACAGCATTTAAAATACTAATGTTAAAGCTTCAGAGTGCATACAATACAATAGCAAACAGTAACTATCATCTGTTTGATGCACTCCAACACTAACCCATCCAACCATGTTCAACCTATAAAAATGGAAAATATTCATTTAATGTTTCAAACTGCTGTGAGACTGCGTGATATTTTCTCACTTCTCTTTACAGCCGGTCTGTAAATGTCTTTCCAGTGGGTTTTTATTCAAACTGTCAAAGACGGCATGAAGTGTGACTTTACTCAAACTCTCAACAGACAAACAAAAAGGCAAACAGGGTCCGTGATGCTGTCAGAACAGCAGAGCATGGCGATGGGGGGCTGCAGGCAGCTGCAGATAAGAACTCCCACACGTGGGTCATGTTATCGCTCTGAGGCAAACCAGATGATGGTGTGGGTGTATGCAGGAAACAGCCATTTGGAGGGCATTTGATTTGAAAGGTACATTTAATCAAAACAGGGCAAAGGAGTTGTTTAAAAAGGATCGACTACAGTAGAGGAAGATGATTAAGTGAGCTCTTTGTGGCTGCAGAGCAGAGCAGTGGTTGTTGGTGAGTTCAGCTGAACCCACTGGCCCAGAGAGGACCTGAAGAATCTGATCACTCACAGATTTTTAAAAGGAGGACAGAAGGGTTGGATTACTCTCATTTTTTCCATGAGCTGTTTATGAATCTCTTGTCAGTCAAACACCAATTGGACCAACAGCCTGACCTCTAATCACAGCTTTAAGAGACTCCTGAAAATACTCAAAGTGCCAATCAGACAAATCCAGCTTCACATATAATCAGAGTGCCACAGGATTAAATCATGGTTAGAAACTGTGTCAGGCACCAGCAACGCCCAGCCAAAACTTTCCAAACGAAAGGTCAGCTGAGAAAAGCCTGGATATTTTTCCTTGTGCTGCTCCCCTTTAAATTAGTAACAGAAACACTGGATGGAGCTGAGCTGTGAGCTCCTCGGTGCAAACGCTCGGACTTTACCAGACTAGAAAGGAAGATAAAGGGGCGGAAGATGGAGCAGATAGTTTGGGAATTTCCAAATGAGATAAGGAAGAGAAGGGTAAACAAACACTAGAAACTCCCATCAACCCAAACCAGCCTGTAACCAGTGCTTAAGATGTGGCCTCAAAGACAAAGTGCATCTAGAAGCTGGCTAGAATTGGCTTAACATGACGTGTGAAAACTGAAAAATAGCTGGCCAGCTGTGCCAAATCTGCCTACCAGCACCTCCAAAGTGCTTTAGTTATGAGTAGTTCCTATAATCAGGTGTATATTTCATATCATATACACATATATGAAAAATGTGTTTGAAACAGGTTTGAAAGTTCTGTCATCAAAGACAAAACATCAACATAAATTCAAATTCAAATTCAAATTCAAATTCAAATTTTATTTGTCACGTACACAGTCATACACAGTACGATATGTAGTGAAATGCTTGGACAACTGCTCGTGACCTAAAGAAAACAAAAAAGGAAAA
>NW_005187572.1:665356-670533 GCF_000239375.1 Pundamilia nyererei | reverse complement strand
CAAAGACAAAGAAAAAGTGGTCGGAGCAGTCGTGACGGCAGCCGACCTCACCGGCGCCATCTTCACTCCACATTATGTTGAATTTACACAAGACTTCCCTCTCTAGAAAAATACCCCAATAATTTTATTGTAGTTCAGCCAAAATTTGACATATTCATGAGATAAAAATCACAAAGAATGCATTGGGAGAGAACGAGAACCCTTAATTTAAGTTAAACACATTTTGTTTTCCTTCTGTGTCTGTAGGACATAAATGTAAGACTCTTCTCTCAGAATCAGCATCTGGAGGTGTTTCTCAGCAGAAGACGACCTCATCTCCCTAAAACACAAAGACTCACGATACAGTAATAGCAGCAGTGCATTTAACATTGTGACTGTAATGATTTTTGAATGAGCACTTTGCAGTTTTGCAGGCTTACTTATTATAGATTAAAACACACATATGGCAGCAAGCAGCTGAAGAAGCATCCTCACAGTCAAGCACGGAGAGGAAACGTCATGCTTTGGGCTGTTTTTCTGCTTAGTGTACAGGATGACTTTGCTGGATTGAGGGGCCAATAGGTCACGATACGTATGTCACATCTTGGACAAGAAGCTCCTTTCCTCACGCAGACGATGGGCCTACATACTACCACAGCAACAACAGGGAGCTAAAGAAGAAGGCCTTTCACGAAGTGGCCTAGCCAGCCTCCAGACCTCAAGCTTCAAAGTGACAAGCGGCAAATAAGAAACCTGAATGATTCAGAGAGTTTGTGGTGAGTTGGGGCCCAAATCTCTCCTGAGAAGTCTGCAAACCTGACCAAGTAACATCTTACTGCTTTAAGGGTTTCTCCATCAAGTACTAAGTCATGTTTTGCATGTGATTAAATACTCATTATACTCAGTAACAAGCAAATCAAATCAAACTTTTAGGTGATTAAAATAAAATTATTTCTTTGTAGGTGAGCAAACTTACAAATTCAGCAAATATTGGAATTATTTCCCCCACTGTAGGTACTAAGATGCTGCAATGATTCATTACGATGAATGCAATCAATGTTGTTTCCTTGAAGAATAATTCTGGTCTAGTCTCTATTATCAGTGGCTGTAATATTATGTACGGTAACCAATCGAGTCATGGAAATGTTTAAACACTTCAATTCCCTCAAGACAAGTGAAACAAATGAGTTTGGTAGATAAATTCTGGCATTTAAATGTTCAACCAGAGACTTTTTCTTTACTTGAAATCTTTGTGAAATAACACATACAGTCAGCGCAAAGCCAAAATGGGAAAACCAGAACCCAGCGCGTTTCTGCAGGATCACAGCGGACATCAGTGAGGCTGCAATCAAAGCGCTCAGTGTTAACATCCCCCACCGGACGCTTTACTCTCACACCAACCCGAGCGGCCGTTTCCCCGTCCAGCCAGCCTGACGTCACTTTCCATAAACCTGTTTGGAGTTTTCAGTTCTGCCTTGAAGCTGCAGGCAGATGTGATTTAAACAAAAACTCTGTTCTTCTAAAGCCAATGCAGACAAAAACAACATCAGCTTCACAACACAAATCTGACAATCTGGCGAGTTATTTCTCATTTAAAAACCTTTTTGCTGAGTCATTTCCCCTGTGCAGCATGTAGAAAGGGTGCAAAGTGCCAAAAATGCAGTAAAAGTAATCTCCTTAACAGATTCCAAAGAAGCTTAGATGAGGAAATTGGGAGCTTATTAGGCCTCTTCTAAAAAACATCAGCTAACTATTTGTTTAGGAAAGAAAGAGTCAGATATGCATTTAGGTGCAGACATCTTTTTGGATAGAATCACTTCCTGCAGTTGTGAAAGCGAGCTGGGACATGTTGCCACCAGATACAGAAATTCTTTCAATTTCAGGAAAACCCCCACAAAATCCAACCTGTGGATTAAACAAGTGAGAGACTGTGTGAAAATTATTGCAGGGAATAAAAGGATCACAGCTGAGGAAGGATTAATGAGTTTTTCATAAAGCGAGTGAGGTAACTCATTTGGTAGAGCAAGGAAAGGTAGCTATTTTTCCATTATTTCACTATTATTATTATTCTCACTGTTAGTGTATTAAGGTGCACCGTCTGACATGTTTTTACATTTTTCTCATTAGTCTAGTATGATTAGTTTGTTTTGCATGCACAGATAAAGAAGAACTTGTCTATGCATACAGTCATAGCCAACCTATCATCTGTGCTTATGGTGGTTTATGTGTTATACATTTTTTATATATAACACATCTATATGTTTGATAGATATATATATAAAACACATATATCCACATTTGTGTGTTTGTCACATTCATAAACTGTGAAGTGAAAAGGGAAGTGAAGACGACGCCTCTCACAAACATTGTTAAAATTATTTTTATGACCTTTTTTTAGTTGTGTCACATTTAGCAGAGCAGTAGCTGAGAATCTTCCTGAAAAGGTTAAATATCATCAACATGTTTGCTGACGGACTCGCTGCTATAAACCTGCACAAATCATCCGGTCACAGCCCTCTGGGAATGACAGCTTTGTTCTTTCTTCTATCGTTAGACAAACGCACCTCACTGGAAAATGAACAGTAACATTCACAGTACAACTTCAGCTTTGAAAATGAAGCCTTTTTTGATAAGGATAAAATCTTTGCATGAAATTGTCCACACACAGAACTTTTGTGTCAATCCCTTCTCTTGTCCTTTTCTCCTCCATGACTAAATATATCATTCTTTGTGACATATTAAACTTCAAAACCTAAAAAATGGATTTAATGGAATCTCCTGCCAATTGTATGCAGACGATACACAGCTATGCTTTTCTGTTAAGCCCAACATCCTCAGCAGCCTCTCATGCCTCAGTGAATGATTTTCTGCCATTCTTTGTTATCAAAGTTTCCTTCATCTCATTTATAGTAAAACTGAGGATTTTATGTTTGGCACAGACACTTTTCCGTAGGAGGTCAGTACAGTAGCTCTTGCCAGCACCATCAAATCATCTACTCAGAACCTCTGCATCATCTTTGAGCAGCATCTGAATTTTGAATCTCACATCTCTCAGCTCACCCTTGTTTCCCTCATGTCAGAGATACTGCAAATAATCAAACCTTTCAATCAGTTCCTTTCCTATTTAATCATCTGGAACTTTTCTCTGGCCTTGATTATTGTAATTCTCTCTTCACGTGTATCTCTCAGTCCTCCATAGCCTCCCATTAGTGCAGAGAGCAGCAACACGGCTGATAAGAAAACTAGCAGTGCTCACATATCCCATTTATTTATGGATCTCTTCACTGGCATTCACTGAAATTCAGAATAATCTTTAAATTCCTGTTATTAACATATATTATATATATATAACATATATACACATATTAACATATAAAGACCCAATTGCTGCAACCAACCTCTTCAATCAGCCAATCATGGTCTCATTACTGTCCCAGGCTCTGATTTTAAAACCAGAGGTGATCACATTGAGTTTGTAGCGTAGTCCCCAAACCCTGGAACAACCTTCCTCAGCCTATCACGTCTGTTAATTGTTTTAAACCAGGTTTTTATTTACACTGTGAAGCTCTTTCTAGCTCTGTGTTTTCCAAAGTGCCGTAGAAATAAAATTATTCTTTGTATTAAAACTTGCCGCTTACCACAACACCCATTAAATCATCTGGCCTTGGTCAGAAAGCTTTTTTTAATTATCAAATTGAGACGTTTAAACCCTGCTAGCCTGGCACTGGGGACAAAGAGATTTACTATATTTCAGAATTTGTTTTGGCCTCACAGGGGCATCAAAGGGTCAGAGTAGAAGAAAGAGTGGAAAGGTCCAAAAAGTAAAGCACCCTGAGGGGATCTTGTGTTTTTTACGACAAAGAAGAGTGTGATGGTTTCTACAGTCCCTAAAGTAAAACTTTTACGTCTGGGTTTTATCATATTTGAAAGAAAAATCCAAAGCTTTGAAGTCGCAGTTTGATTTACAGCCATGAACATGTGTTTACTTTTACCAGCAGCTTTATGCTTTCAGTTCATGATGGAAAAGCAGCTCAGCCTCATGTGAACTTTACAAAATGCTTCTGCTGTGATAAAATCAGCTTATTTTAGCGATGCCGCTGCAGAAGGAAGCGAAAAGGCGCCCCGTGTAAACAAAGTGCGCAGAATAAACAGACTTTAGCGCATGTGTCGCTGTTCCTCTGCAGCACGGGAGGAAAACTCCCGTCACCCGTGTCTGCAAACATTTTAACATGTCCTGCGTTTCCTGAAAGTTTTCGAACTACTGCGTCCACTAACCTTACTGTGGTTGATCTAAGTCGGTGTGTTACTGCTGCTTTTGTCCATGATAAAAACCCTCCGCGATGTTTCGGTTTGTCCGGTGGCACCGAGGAGCTTCTGGTCCCCCCCAGTGTCTGTCGGTTACATCCTTTAACGGAGACTTCGGGGTTAGACAGCTGAGGTGTGGGAGACACAGAGGGAGGAACAGGGGGGAGAGGAGGAGGGCGGTAATACGATGCTTCCTTCTGATTGGCTGAGACATGATTTTACCTTGAGTTTCCTTTAAACGTTGAGGAATTCATTGCGTCACATCTCGCACTGTCTTTAAGTTACGTCTTTAAGTTTTTTTTATTTAACAGTCTGCTGAAGTAAAAGTGAGGATTCAAACAGTTGAACAGACACAAAATGATTTCTGAGAAGTGATGGCCTGTCTGCTTGTTTTCTCTCCCTGCAGCACTGGTTTGGATCGTCATCATCTTCGGATCATCTGTTTCTGTCTCCTCTGTCCCTATCGCCACACCAACCCTCTGCATGTGCTGCTCCACTTCTTGACCAGTATGTCCACTGTCCCTCCTCTGCACATGTCCAAATCATTTCAGCTTTGTCTCTGTTTGTCTCCAAACCCCACAGCTGGTCGTGTCCCTCTGATGTACTTCTAATTCTGTCCATCCTGCTCACTCCCAGTGAAACCTGAACATCTTCAACTAGGCCTCTTGTTTTTCATCAGTACCACTGTCTACAAATCATACATCACAGCAGGTCCCACTCCCATCTTGTAACCTTTGCTTTCACTCTTACTGCTATCCTTCTGTGTAAAATCACTTATCTTCACCCACTCCACTCTGCCTGCACTCTTCTTCACCTCTCTTGTGCACTGCTTTGGCTGGTCTTTAAACTCATCCTCTTCAGTGCTCCTTGCATCTTCACTGTCTTCCTCTCAT
>NW_005187572.1:663996-664319 GCF_000239375.1 Pundamilia nyererei | reverse complement strand
TGGAGGCCTATCTCCCCCCACCACTCTGACTGCCAGTGGCTGATGCCCTCAGACATCGATGAATTGGTGGTTCTTGGTGTCCGGAGCTATGCGCTCAGATATGCACCGGCTCACTCCCGGTGGCTGCTTGTCGGGGTCTGGCGCCTGTGGCTCGGTTGGGCCTCTTCAGGGGGTGGGGTGCCCTCGGCCTCTCGGCCTGGGGCTCGGTCCACTCTGGCACAGCTGGCTGCCGGCGGAGCTCGCGGGCACGTCACTGCAACTCCCCCTGGCTTCTGCTCCGCGGCTGCTAAGTGAGCCCTCATCTGGGACTCTCCTCAGCTCTT
>NW_005187572.1:644195-663751 GCF_000239375.1 Pundamilia nyererei | reverse complement strand
TTTTGGCTCCTACCTCAAAGCACACTGTGCGCTGTCGATCCTACGTGCTGCACAATAATATTCAATATTTAGTATTTACTGTTATATTCACATAGATCACCGCGATGATGTTGTTTATTATATTGTCCTGTATGTAACATCTGAAAATAAAATAAAATAAACAATAAAAACAAAGGTCAATCAAATGGATCAATACGACAAGGCCGGGATGGTCCACTTGGTAAAGTAAATCCGTTGGGCATCTTTCTTGGCCTTTAGACAATAATTCTGATGGCAAAAGAAGCAAACGGGACAGGCGGGGGACAGTTTGTTTGCATTCATTTATGCACGGCTCTCTTGAGGTCCCGCCACAGCATTTCAGTCGGGTTGATGTCTGGACTTTGACTGGGCCGTTGCAACACTTTGATTCTTTTTCAGCACGTCTGTTGGAGATTTGGTGCTGTGCTTGGGATCACTGTCCTCTTTCAAGTAACAATCTGAGCTGAGCTTCAGCCGTCGATCAGACTCTAGAATACTTTGGCATACAGAAGAGTTCACGGTCAACAACAGGTTGTGTGGCAGCAAAACAAACCTGAAACATCCCCCCTCCACCGTCACGTTGACCGTTGGTACGAGGTGTAGGTGCTGATATGCTGTTTTTGGAGTTCCCCAGATGTGATGCTTTGCATTACAGCCAAACGTCTGTCAGAAGGACGTTGTTACAGAACTGTGGCCGTACTGCCATCTTCTTTTTAGAGAGGTTTTTTCCTGCAACGCTTACAAACAGCCGATGCTTGTTCAGTCTTTTTCTGATTACTTTAATGCTTAACATGCTAACCGAGGCCTGTAGAGCCTGAGATGTAGCACTTGAATTTTTGCAGTTCCTTTGAGCATTGCACGGCCTGACTTTGGGATGAATTGGTCGTCATGTTCGATCAAGCTTGAGGCATTGTGTTAATACACACCTCAATTCTACCCTCTCGTTTCCCGAAGCAGTAAGGCTGTGTGTAGTTTTCCATTGGATTCCTTAGAAAACTTTTTGCACAGGTCCTGTTTAAAGATGACTCCACGATGACTCATAAATGCATCTGAAAACATTATGTGTATGTAAATCAATTTATTGCAAGAAGATCACTGGGAACAAGGTGAAGGTGTCCATCTGTCCCTGCCCAGAGCTCCTCATCAACAAAAATGAGGATTTACAAACAAGTTAACAGACATGAGCATAAAATGACAAGAATTAGCTGAAACTAAGTGCTGTAGGCCTACATCCTAAATACTGTATATATCTCAAATATAACTGCTCATCAGAAGTTATTCCAACACCTGCGTTTATGATAGCATATTCCTCCTGATATGTACAGCATAATCAAGACAGTGCCTTTAAGATGTTGCATTAAAATTACACACAAAATAATCAGAACTATGAAAGAGGCATGCAAAAGCGAACAGTATATGTCACTACGTAGCCTACCTGAAAATATCCCCCCACACACCCAAAGCGCAGCCTCGCTGAAGGCATAGCGCAGCTCTACAGCGCCATCCTGTGACTGCAGGACGCTTTGAATTGATCAGATTCAAGAACTGAAATAAAAAGTCCACATTTTCTTTGAACACATGCTGAAACAATGTGACTGTAATGTTCTAACAGTGGTGCTCAAATACGCAGAGAAGAACAGCCACGAGCCTCAAATACAAGAGACGGCACAGTAATTGAAGCACTGTTGTGAAAGTTCAAAGTCTGGTGTTTTTCCTGAAAAGAAATCCGTTACATCTGCATCTCATCCCTAATTTAACACGTGAGGGCGACATATCAGAACATGTGAGAGGTTTGTAAAGGCTGACATTTCCATCCTTTGTCTCCAAATCCACTGTGTTTAAACTAATATAAATGCAACATTTCCAAACTATACAAAACTTATAAATTATAAAGTTCTATTCTTAAATATAAACAACATCAAGTCAGTTTCCAGTACTTAGATTATATATTAGGTACAGTACATTGTACACAGCTTCCACTGAAATCACTGTACACGATCCAAAAGGCTGAAACTGGAGGTCAGACGTGATCTTCGAATAAATTAATTCATAAATAAATCACGATTACGTCTTCCCAGTTACATCCTCGGCATGCTTTGCATCTGCTCCAGATTGTGGCACGCGCTCACTCACGCACACACACACACAAACACGCTGTGCATTCGACTCTTAAGTCCAAATCTACAAGTTCGGCTAATCTAAAAATACTTTTGGCTTTAAGGAATAACGTTACACTCGACTGAGACTAAAAGCTAACTTTTCAATAAAGTACGAGACGTCTACCGCCTACAGGGAAGTTTAACTTCAGTAGTTACATGTTTACCTGCAGACGCTTTGCAATAGAATATTAAAAGAAATAAATCTCTAATCCATAAAGTGACGGTGCTGGATGTCAGTTCCAGGTAGATCCCTTTCATTGTGTGGGAAAATTTAAAGCCCACATCTACTCAGGTACGACAAACAAAACAAAACAGCCAAGAGCAGACTTTATGTGATAAATATCTCTGTGACAGTGCAAAGCTAGAGCTGTGGCTGTTACAGCATGCTGTGTGGGCTGGAAGGAGACATGTTGAAGCATTTTGAGCCTAAAGGAAAACACAGAATATTTCGGCTTTGCAAGACCGATCCAGTTGTGCATAAGAGGATTCCACACAAAAGCTGATAGAAGTACTTCTAATATATACACAGAAAGCCAGTTTTTGCTTAAAAATTACTTAATCGTGTGCTTTATATCCAAACTTGTAGAAAGAGTAACAAACAATCCAGCCAAAAATCGCTGACTTCTCTCTTTTCTCGCCTCAGTCAGTCAGTTACAGTAGCAGCTTGTTCACCAACAGTAGCCTAATTGTCGGTGTTAATACAGTTAAGTTTACTCCAGCCAACGTTTTGGTTCATTATACATGATTGGCAGCAATCCCGCCGCTGGCACTTTCTCTTCGCACCTCCAGAAAATAACCCCAAAACATCCGACGTCCTTCTGTCCGCCACTCGTGTGTATTGCACCAAATATAAATCATACAGAACTCTATTTTTCTATTAAGTAATAGGTAGGACTTTGTTTGGAGGTGCCATGAAACTGGAAGCCAGGTGAGGTTCCCCCATCAGCCAGAGGAAGAATTAGTAGAAGAAGAAGAAGAAGAAGAGGAGAAGGCGGGAGGGTCAGTGGATGTCTCTGCACATGGGGAGGTTGACGAAAGTGAAAACGTTGAACTCGATGAGGACGGAGAAGGACAGAAAGATGGCGTACAAGATGAGGCAGGCCAAGCCCAGTCGCCAGTCCAGAGTCCACTTGTTCAAATGGACGCCGAGGACCTGAACGAAGAAGACACGATTAGAGACACACCGCACAAAGATAAGAAGAGTGGATGCAACTATGAAACAATTCCTGACTTAAAAGAGCTGCAATGCAAAGCCTTTATTGGTTTGTCCGGACCTCCCAGGAACAGTCGTCCAGCTCAAGTCCAGCTGTTTACTTCAGGTCGTGTTTCAGTTTTAGGTATTTGCACTTCTTTGCATACTTATATACATCTGACAGCCTTCATTCGCCCTTCATTTCTGACCATCTGCTTGTTTTTGAAAAGCATCTTTTTGGCTTACAAGATATTTGGTGTGAATAAAATATAGGTTTATGACATTTGCAAATTATGGCATTCTTTGGAACTGGCTCCAGTTTTCTGAAATTCCTGCGTTTGTCGATACGTCAAACTAGGTGTTTTATGTGGCTGCAAGTGAACTTGCTCTTCCTCTTGTCTAAATATACTAATTTCAAACCTGTGGTTGACATAGGAGTGTGTGCAACTTGTTTAAACCTCATGTCAGCCGTGTGCTGTCTTTACCCCAGGGCAGGGAAACATAAGTTAAAGCTGTCAGGGACGCCTTCATATCATTGCTCCACAAGTCTGTGCATTCAAAAATGTTAGCTGCAGAAATCTGTGACTTACTGTGAAGAATACTGAGGCCAGTAGGAGAGCCACGGAGTATATGAGTCCTCTGCTGTTAAGTTCGATCTGAAGAAACAGAGAGAGAGGCGCATTTTCACATCATTTTCACCAATGATCCAACATGACCTTAAAATGCAGTTTTTTTGTTTTATTCTAAAGTGTAATGAGACAAATAACACCGTCTCAGTTCACGGTGATGCAGTTTGGTGACAAACAAAGTCTCATTGTTTATGAACTCATTTCTGCTCCAGCAGACGCTCCTCCAGCGGAGCAGGGAACACTCACGATGGAGCCCGTCTTGATGCAGAGCGTTTGCAGCGCCCAGGGCAGACCCAGACCCACCAGGATGTCAAACACATTACTGCCTATGGAGTTGGAGATGGCCATGTCTCCCAGACCTGAGGTGAGGAGAGAAACACTGTCAAAGTCTGTGTTCAGTCGGGAGACAAAGCGATTACGACAAGCAAAACTCTGCTGTGCGACGCTGGACTTCTTATGTGAACGTACCTTGCCGCGCCACTATGACACTAGCCATGCAGTCTGGGACGCTGGTGCCCGCTGCGAGGAAGGTGATGCCCATGATGACGTCAGGGATGCCGAGAGTAAAGCCAATCACAGTCACCTGAGAACAGACAGACATCGTCTCAAGAGACAGACTCTCTGGGAATTCCTCCTTACGCAGGGCGGCAAGATAAATGAATCAATTCTGAGAGTTTCCCTCTGTTTCTGCACTTAATCGAAGGATGTGTGTGTTTTCCATAATGACAGCTGTGTGTCAGTGTTAGAAACGACTCACTATTTATAGACATTTTTGTATCAACTCTACGAGGTTCTGGCTGGACTGTGAATGTAAATATTAATGTGAACTTTTATGTATATAGATGAAAACACATTTGTGATGTTTATCACAAACAGATTGAATGCAATTAGCAACTTGACCCCATTCAGTTCCAAACCGTGGACAGATTGTCTCCATCTCCAAGGCAATGAGGCTGAAAGTTAACTGCAGATGGCTGAAACAATTTTGGCCGTGTTGCCGTCTCCCAACCAGTGTTTTCTCTAGTGTGACTGCAGCATTACATAAGTCAAAAGGATGAAATCATTTAGACGTTTCTAAAAACACGGTTTTAATAGTCTTGAAAGAAACTGTCTCCATGTTTAGAGGGAAAGGATCAGGAGGTGGTTGAGCGAGCCTGACTGGACTCACCATCCACACCATGATGTACGAGAGGCCGGCGATCCAGATGGTGGCTGTGAAGAAGGAGACCATGAACCACCTCTCCCAGCGGCGCTTGCCACAGTTGGGCACCGTGAAGAAGAGAAGCAGGGACAACGGCCACATGATCAGCCACTTGAGCTTGTTACACACACCCGCTGGAATGAATAAGATGTAGTCAGGGTTTAACGTTACACGAAGCTAAAATGAACATTTGCTGAGAGCCGGATCGTCTCATGTACCTGGAACTTTAAAGGGCACCAGGGGGCCCTCTTTGTCATCCTCTTCCTCTCCTTCCTCGTCATTCTCATTGTTCTCGTTGTCCTCATTTTCATTCTCCGTCTCATTCTCCAGCCGCTGAAGTCTGCACCTCCCGTTCACACCCTGCTCGACTCCGCCCATCCCATTCTCTAGGCCCCGCCTCCCTTGCGCCCTGGCTGCAGACTCAGAGTCACCATTCGTGATGCGATTGACTCGAGTCTCCGTGGTGTTGATCAGTCTTTGTCTCTGGAACATTAAAACAATCATTTGGACACTTTGCATTGCTCTCGTGAATTATTTTGTCATTATGCATAAAATACAAAACAGGAAGATATTTCTCTGAGGTAGAAATAAATATTCTTTCCAACTGTGGTTGTTTCCTTTGGATTTAAGCTGAAACTTCAATCTGCAGCAGACAGGTGTCTGAGATATCCAAAAGACAATTAGCATTCATTCCACGTCTTATTTCATCTTCTGCTAAACCCAGACCCAATTATTTGGTTTGTATTTATGCTAAGACTCTGGATTTGGCCAATTTTTCAGCCTAACTTTAGTTGACAAATGTATATTTCTCCTAAGTATGTGAGGAGCATCTGAAACCACACATCCAAGAATAGTTCAGTGTGTAAGTACCTCATTGATCAGCATCCGAGAGGCCATGGTGAGCCGGGTTCTCGGGGAGAAATGACTGGTGATCATGATCCTCATGCCGGCCTCAGAGAAAGACAGCTGGTGGGGGTAGGCAGACAGCAACTCATCCACCATCAGCACAGACGGCGTGCAGTGGAAGTTCGCTAAAAAATAAAAAACAGAAAAATACGTTTGAGCCGATAAAACATTAAATATAAAATCTCGCTGGATTGGAAAATCTTAGCTGTTGTTTGTAAAACACACAGTATGGAGGCACAGTGAAGTACAAGCCTGGAGTCATATCTGCACAGACAGCAAGTTGCATCATTGCCTCAACCCAACCCCTCAAAAATTAATTCATTAATTAATTATATCTCTCCATCCACTGATTTTCTCTGGCTTATCCAAGTCCAGGTCAACCATCCAAGCAGAAATGCCCAGACATCCCTCTCTGCAGCCCCCTTTTCCAAGTCTTCTAGGAGATAATGAGACATTCCTAAACTGAGAAACATAATCTCCCCATGGTCTCCTGGGTCTCCACCAATGCTTCCTCATGGTTTATAATGACTGGAACACCTCGCCCGGGGGGCATAGTTCAATAAAGCCAAGGGAAGTACATCATTGGCAAAAAAGTAGAGATGACATTCTGAGACCACCAAACCCATAAAAGTCTTAAAAGTTATGAAGAGAATCTTGGACAAAGGGCAGGAACAAGCCTGACTTATTGCTGCTAATGCAGATTAAGCTCTCTTGTACAGGGGCTGAATGTTGGGAAGTATGGTGGTCAAATTCCTTTTCCAAGTCCATAAAGCACATGTAGGCTGGTTGGTGAAACTCCCACACACCCTCAAATATCTCCAAGAGAATAAAGAGCTGGTCGACTCCATCACCAGGATGAAAACAGCATTGTTTCTTCTGAATGCAGGATTCGACTTCCCTCACCAGTGCCCTGAAAGTCTATGTCAGGTCTATGTCTACAGCTGAGGAGTGTGATCCCTCTACTGTTGGAACACCACCTCTGATTCCCCTTCTTGAACAGAGGGAACACCACCAGTTTGCCACGTCATTGCAAAGCTGCAGAGATACGTCCACGAGAACGGCATCAAAATCCTTAAGGAGCCTCGAGATAAACGCAAAACCAAAGATCAGATCAGGTCCAACCTAACCTGGAAAAAATGCAGGTTCTGCACATGAATATGAATCAATAGCTATTATAAAACCATGCTCATTGGGTGGGAAAAGGGGGGAAATTACTGTCCAGGAAGACATTTTGTGAGCATTTCCTTGAAACTGTTTTGCCGAGTAACAAGTGAGGAGGGCGACTGTTTCTCACTGGGGCAGCATTCAGAGTATCAGGTGCAAAAGGAGCTGACAGAGCAGGCTGTGCCAGCATCTTGCAGTCCTCTCTTCTGTTGTTCTCAAGCTGTAACTTATTTTTGAGGGCAGAGAGAAAGCTGCAGACGGCAAACAAAACGGCTGACTCTTTGACATTCCTAGCATCCAAAGCAACTCTCAAGCTCTTAAAGAGACACGCCGGGAAGGCTACTGGGTTGCTTATTTGGTTGGAGAAGGTAAATGAATTCAGTTTACCAGTTTATTCAAACTTCTCTGCAAACGTCTTTACGCTGGCTTGTTTCCTGGATGGAAAGAAGCTCGGTGTTCAAACAGAGGGTCATAATCACCGAATACAAAATCTTAGAGTCTGCACAAGTAGTCCTTTGGTACTGTCCTCACCCTTTGCCTGCTTAACACAGAGCAGAATCAAAATAGAAGGAAAGTGCTCCTGCGGCTTTTATATTTATGCAAATTTCAGTGTGCAGAGATGAACAACTGCAACCCACTGAGACACTTTAGAGGACAAGCAGAAGAGGCTCTGATACCTTTTTTAAGCAGGACTGCAGTGGCGTCACACGTGACGTCCTCCAGATCAGTGCTTCCCGTGAGCCCATTGGCCAGATTCACCGAGCCTTTCTTTCGACGGTCGAAGTAGCGATGGGCCCGGCCGTTGAACCTGGCAGTAACAAACGATGACAGACTCAGTAAATCACTGCAACCAGCTGTTTAACTCTCTGAAGCTGACACTCACTTCATGATGAGGATGTAGACCGCATACATCAGGATCAGGACAAGAGATTCCCACCTGCACACAAACACAAGCAAAAGGTTTCACAGTCACTCTTTCCATTTCAAAAGCTCAGTCATATATATTTAGAGTTTTATGGTGAATGTCAATACGCACCAGCACACCTGCTCATCGTAGATGAACTAAAGATGCAAAGACAAAGAGGACACAAGGGGGTCATTAGGTGGAGGAAGTACGTGGGAGTTTAATTAAATCCTGCAGTTCAGCATCTCTGCCGCTAGGGGGCAGACCCAGCTAAGAGCTCAAATCTACAAAAGGGTCCAAATTAAAGATTGTTGTGTTACAGCCAAAATAGTAAACAATGCCAAAAGAAACAAATGGAATATGACACTGACAAATACAAATATAATACATTTAAAAGTTATGTAAAAAGTTGAAATATCATACACCACGGGGCTAAAATTTATGAAGGATAGAAAAGCACTGAAAAAAAGTTCTTTGCAGTAGCTGTACTCTGGTTTATTAACAGTAAACATTTAATATGTACAACCCTTAGACTGATTTTATGAAGTTTTATAAAGATGTCCTGTAAATATAAAATTAGAACTATTTAAAAGTATAATAATAAGTTATTGGATCATTAATGAGGATGTGGAGCAGGGCGTTATTATTCTACAGCTTCAGCTACTCAGTTACAGTTTTATGTAACTGATGTTAGTTACATATCAGTTGTTAAACCATTTCTGCACCGATAACTAAAAAATATGAATTTTGTTTTCATGCTTTTTATGCAAGGTTCTGCATCTGTGCAGAACAGCTCAGTTCAGTTATTTGTAAATGAATATGCAAACCTGCATTTAAGGGACATGATGTGTGACATCACAGTCTCTCTGGTTTCTGTTTATTGGCCAATCACTGAGCAGGCTTTGGTTGCATGCAGGTAAAGAGTCCTTCGGGAGAGTCACAGTTGCTGGAAACCATCGGCTAATCCAATGTATAATTTAATATCAAGAGCTTTTTAATAACTAATCTGTAGTCACGAATATCATCCAGTAAGACTCTTTCACAGCGTCGACACACAAAGCTGTTTGTAAAGTGTGCATAATGATTATTTCATGCAAACAGAACACATGCAAACATGTTTAAACGAAATACTGCGATCTATTATTGGTCTTCTTCTTACTATTAATTGTTTTTTTTGTTTTTTTTGTCATTATTTACAGATTTTTTGTTTGTTTGCGTTTTGATGAGATCATTTAAATCCCTACAAAAATCCCAAAGGAGCCTCTACGGGCTGTAAGCTTGATTTCATTAGCAACCATGCCCTCCTCCCTCTGCTTAGATTAATAAAGGTTTATTTGCATCAGGTCTGAAAAGCTGTCGTAGGAGAGTTATGGTCTCTTAAGACATCACGTGGCCTAAATGCATTTTAGATGCATGGCCTCTGAAGCCACATCAGTCCTGGAGAAACTGCCTCCAACAGCACCGTCTATGCTACTCAAAGATGGCAAAGTAAAACTGTATAACGACATTAATTCGGTAACATAGGTAATTGTAATAGTAATCACAAATTAGCTTAAAAAATGCAATGTCTGCTGTGAGTTTCTCGCCCTGGTCTGAGAGCTCAGCGGTGTTTAAGCATCTTTTTTGTGTTGGTGCTCCTTGTTGGACAGAAACACTCATGTCGCACCTTTTCTTTCTTTTTCTTTGATCCACATTCTGTGTCTCAGGTGAAACAACATTCGCCTCCTCGGTTACTGCAGACCAAGCCTTGTTTTTTGTTTTAAAAAGAAAACCGTCCCACCTGAGGACACCCATCTACTTTCCTCCTGTTTTGGTTTCTTTGCTCAGTTTATTTTTTCGTTAGAAATAAAAATATCTAAAATTGTTCAGATTAGCTAATATAAACATGTTGGACAGGAAGAAACAAAGAGGCCCATTCCCTTTAAACGTGAGAGACACTCCAGTTTATTCTACTGTACAGGAAACATAAGTCAGCCACTGGTTTCCCACATTAACATGCAAGTGTTATTTCATTGCTGTAGTTCATTGAGGTAAGGCTAATTTAGTTTTCAACGTATCATCATACTTCGAATAACTAATATTGTTTTGTATAATCTTTAAAGTAACAAATAGATGCAATGGAGTCAAAAGATCAATATTTCCCCACAAAAAGTTGCACAAAAGTTGACTTGAAACTATGCAGTACTTGAGTAAGCATACATCCTACCACTCCATTGCCTTTGTGCATTGCATTGTGGGAGAGAAACCTACACTTAAAGCTACACTGCTGAGGTAGAAAGTGCAAATGTGTAGTGACTGTAAAGCTGCTAACTATGACCTGCCCTGTAAATTGGCTCAGTAAGTGACTGCATGAGTGCCTCTTCCTGCACTTACTCCACACTTGATCATGTGAACTGTGCATCTACACGTGACTCTGCAGTATAAGCTCTTACCGCAATGAGGGCAGTGACAGAAAACGTGTAATAAATCGAATCTCGGAGTAGAGCCCAGTGAGACAGCTTCACCGCCTGTGAGGGGAAAAAAGGAAAACTGAGAGATAAGCACACTGAAAGTATCCCGCATCAGTTTCTGCTCTCGTACAGAAACACTCAGCCTTCTGACATCATTACCATACTGATGTAAACACAGGAGGTCTTAAGTTAACCTTTTGAATCACAGCCACTGAAAAAGGCAATTGCAGGTTAGCATCCTACATAGAAAAAGAGCCGCTGTGTTTACCGACTTTATGCAATCAGATATAACGCAGGGGCCCACGATGCCGTGACTAACGCTGTAACACGCTCCCCCACAGCGCTCACTGTATATATAAGTGGAGGGTCAGGGGTCACATCTTGAATGTGCCACTCCCAGCTGTGGAATCGTAAAGTTGGATCCCAACAAAATGTTTGCTTTTACTGGGTTTGACTTTGTAGAAGGAACCCGCTACAAACATCTAGCTAAAGGTAATAAGCAGCGGCGAGGTGCACTGGGTGGAACCGAAGATGATTTCACTGCCCCCTCCGAGCCCCCTCCGAGCTCCATCCCAGTGCCTGTCTTTCCCCCTCATTATCCAAGTATGATTACATAATCCACAATCTGGGATTGCATCACTGTTTGGAGTCCAGCGCATATATTTTTCAGAGCAGAGAGCTTATCCTTGTACTTTGCTCATTTCCATGTCCCAGGCATGTCAGATAGCATCAGAGAGACGCTGCTCTACGTGATGCTATCTCTGTATCTCATGTAAAATACACAAAACCAGTGAGGTAAAGTAGAAAAAAGATACAAACAGCCTCTTGTAATCACACTGACATGATGTTTTAAATGTGTCTGAGCAAGGCGGGGAATTAAAAGAAACAAACAAAACACAAAAGCTCCAGAAAAGAATCAAATATAAAACACAAGCGTGATTCCTGATTTGTTCGTTTCCATCATGTTTATCTCCTGACATTACAGCGTTTTAATATTTACTTTGAAATGATGCAGAATATGTATAAAAATGAACTCCCCGCTAAGCGTGCCACAGCTAACATCTGTGACATTAAAGCTCAAACGAACAGCGTGCACTCCTCGCATAAACATGAATTCACCCTCTACCACTCTGTGGTTGCTCGGTATTTAAAGGTGACATTAGGCCGCCGGTTGCGTGCTGTGAAAATGCCACCGGGTCAGCAGCGAGCTCAGCCAGTGTAACGCTGCTATGACATCATACCTGGCCGGCGAAGAAGCCACACACGCCGATGATGCAGAGGATGTTGAAGACGGCTGAGCCCACGATGGTCCCGACGCCGACGTCGCCACGGGTGATAAAAACTCCTGCAGGGAGAGTGAGCCAACACGCGCACGCACACACACACACACACACACACACACACACACACACACACACACACACACACACACACACGCGATGAGGTCCACAGAGAGCAGAGCACACGTAGCATCTGCAGTGGTGACAAACAGATGTCACACAACTGTCAAAGTACTTGACTCAAACACACGTGCCAGCAGAGGGGTGCGTGTCCCAGCGCTGCACTTTATGTTAACGATAGAGAGAAAGCATCACTGTGGACCTGTTATACTTTCCCTTACTCTCTGACGATGATACATTTCAAATTCTAATTCTTTTGAGCCAAAAGCCAAAGCTTCACAGTGCTACAAACACTCGGATTCATACGTTTTTCCTGCTCTATCTATTTGTATCTGTACAGAGAGGGGATGTCAGCCATTTAGAAGAAAGCAGGTTTAAAACAGAGGAGCTAAGGTTAACCTGAACACTGCACCAAGGCCCAATAACAGATAAATAAGGATTATTTCAAACTGTGAATCAAGCAAAGCTACTCTAGTAGAGTCTTAGAGTAAAACTATAAAGCTGGAAATGAGCTGAATATGTCACCTTGAACTTAAACAAAAGAAAGTATGGTAAACACATTTGGCACATTTACATATTTATAACATATTTATAACTTATTGCAGCTAAATTTAACAGTACCCTTCACCCACCAGTAACACTGTATTAGTGCCATTAGTGTGATTTTGAATATTTAAAGCCATGTTCACTGCATGTGTCTTGGGATAAAAGCATTCAAAGCCATGGCTGCTGCCTGCCTAAAGCAGCACTGCAGCTCCAGCTGTCAGAGTTAGAGCAGAGGATGTAGACTGATGGAGGGATGGGCGTAGAAATGTTGTACCTATGATGGATGTGAAGAGCTCTGGAGCCGAGCTGCCAGCGGCCATAAAGGTCGCACCTGCGACGTCCTCGCTGAGATTGAGACGCTGAGAAGCAAGAGATCGGAAGATTAAGAAAATTTCAACAGGGAAAAAGGTGCAGTTTCAAAATCCAGACAAGACTGAAGGATTTTAGAAAACTTTTGGGAGAATAAATAAATGTAACTAATTTGGGCTAATGAGTAAATACAAAGTCTGGTTGTTTATTTCTCAATCAAATACAGAAAAAAGGGTCTCTGCTACTGGCAAAAGAAATCATGTTTTTACAAAAAAGAGTCTAAAAAACAGAAAAATATTCCTGTTTGGCGAACATGACGATTCATATTCAAAGAGTGAGTCGGATATTCTGCTATTTTTATGCTGGCGAAGTACATTAAAGTCTTAAAACAGAGAAAGAAAACTCCTTATCAGGATAAAAACTGGCAGAAACAACTTTCTTTCTTTCTTCTGCGAGGACAAAGACAGTATCAGCGTTGATGAGTTCCTATTTCTGGGAGATGGGAAAAGCACTTAATAAAAATGAAATAGAGTTCAAATGTGTTTGTCAAAGCAAATACGTCAGCAATAAACATCCAGCTCTGAATATCAGTATCTGTGGTTCATCTGAAACTGTAACTCTTTAAATTTCTTGACTCTCCAACATAAGTTCCCCAGCTGAGTGACTATATTTTGAAAATCTTGATTAATACCTCACATAACTTCTCCAGGGAGGGGACGAAGTAGTCATCGCAGACGACGGCCAGAGCGCAAAACATGTATATGGTCTGTGAAGAGACAGAAAGAGCCTTAAAGATTACAGTGAAGGAGAAACACTGTGCTTTATGTGATTTGATCTATTTAAACTGAACAGCAACAAGAGATGTTGTTATTCTGCATCAAACAAATTCCAGAATGGTACAAGAAAGAATACCTTTCTGCTTAAATTTATATGTAAATTACCCTAAAAATAAGTCACAGATCTGGGCCCATGACAATTCAGTGGAGTCCATTAACAGATCGGACATTAAACATTCAGGAAACACATACAGCAGGCCCACACGCTTAACTTTTTAAAACAGGGAAGTTAGTTTTCTCTCCTGAAGCATGCTGGCATAAAAAAAAATTCCAGGTCTGGAAGTTTGCAACCAAAACATGACCTCTGACCTTGTAAATGTAACCGAGCTGGTTGATGCTTAGTAAAGACGCTGGATTTGTGATTCCTTCTAAGCTTTTACTGTGTAGCTGAGCAGACATTACATGCAAACAGCTTGACTCTGGGGGCAAAGACTGGGCCGTTAGACATTTTTCTTACTGCGTACATGCACTGTGCACTCTATGAACAGCTATGGGAAACCCCCATTATTCAACAATAGTAGTCAGCCAAAGCTAATATAGTTATTTATAGACATGCTTAAATTCAGCCTAATTCTAAAACCAAGAGGAAATCAGAAGTTCTTTTTTTAATTGTTTTTTTAAAAGGTTTTTATGGTTATTCTGCTCTTTTCAACTATAATTTATTTGTCTCTCCTTTATGGTACCAGCAATATCTTAGTCACTGCAAAAGAGACTAAAGTGCAAACATATGGATTTAATCAGTGAGTAGTAATCTGCATAATATATAATCTATTTCTATAACATAGTAAATCTACAAAGGGAACTTAAGTATTATGCAGATGGACTGGATAGCCAACCAATCACAGCAGATGGCCCCGCCCCTCCCTGAGCCTGGTTCTGCTGGAGGTTTCTTCCTGTTAAAAGGGAGTTTTTCCTTCCCACTGTCGCCAAAGTGCTTGATCACAGGGGGTCATATGATTGTTGGGTTTTTCTCTGTATGTATTATTGTACGATCTACTGTACAATATAAAGACACTTGAGGCGACTGTTGTTGTGATTTGGCGCTGTACAAATAAAACTGAATTGAACTGAAAATAGAACTCAGCTTATAATGAATAATAGTTAATAAAAATAAATCAAACTTGTATCCACAATAAGTTTCAGATTATTGCAACAATAAAATACGAGTTCATCATCTGCAAATAGATTAAAATTACCTTAAGAAGAGTCACCATAAGAAGAAATGTACATAATAGACCGAATACTGAATACTGCCAGCTTTACACATGAAAACATGTTTGAATAACACAGAAAAAATATTTGACAAAAAAAGCTGAAAAACTTTAAATTAAACCCTAAACATAAATATTCCATTACAAACACACAGATCACATCATCTTAAAAAGAATAAACCCAAAACTCTGAACATGAATTCTTGTTGATCACGTGCAACATACGTTACATCAGTGATCTGGATTAAAAGGCAGCCTGTGACACTGAAAACTGTCATATTAGATGTTACATCAACTTCTCTGGCATCACATAATAGATCCCACACAAAGAAATGGAGACGGGGTGGAGATCAAAGACAGGTGGCGATGATCAAAAGCAGTAGTGATGACAGAGTGACTGCTAATGTGTGAACAAAGGAGAAACGCTCTCACACACTGCAATAACAAAACCTTTACAGTTAGACCGACGAGGGAGTGATCACGCTCTTCGTGCCCGGAGATCAGTCACATTTCACCGAGCAACCACAAACTCTACTTCCTGATTCTGACAGCAGGTGAGAGCGAGCACGTTATGTGTTTGAGTGCCAAAAGCAAAAGGTCAGAGGTCACATGTAATCCTGCTAACTGGGTTTAACACAGATTTAGAGCTGAGATAGAGGGTGGGAGAAAGCGTCTTCAGCCACAGAGACGTATGCTGACTGCACACTTGTTTCTATGTGTGCACGTGTGAATTGAGTCGAGGAAGTCCTTCAGTCCGAGCTTGTGTTTGTGTTTTTTCGGAGAAGTGATGATCCCAGCGCTAACGAGCTGTGCGGGACTGGAGAGTGAGTCAGCAGCACAGCTGCTGGGAGAGAAGTTGGGAGCACGATACTGCGATTTAAAAAACAAAAAAAAATTTAAACTGAAGCATGAACAAAGCATGCTTCCATTTTTAAAAACCACAAATACTCATGGTCAATTATAGCTTTCCCAGTTCAGCTTCACTTATGGCTGCATCACACGGAAATGTGAGGGAAAAGACAGCAGTGTTTAAATCTGCATCCCTCTGTGGTCAACCTGAGTCGCAGGATGGCCTGGAATAAAATTTAACTTCAGCATTTACAAGCACTGTGCAGAGAGTATCTGCACAGAGGAGCAGCTGCATGTTTTCCAAAATGTCACAATTTGAGCTTCATGCTCAATATTTCATATTTTTAAACAGGTAAATGGTTAATGAAGGAGATCGCAGGGCGTTTCACAAAGTCACAAGCACAGGAAAATCAGAGCTTTTAAAGTTTCTACTGAAGAAAATATCAAAGTGAATCACAGCCAACGACTAAGGCGAGTTTAAGGCCTTTGAGTTTGTTTGTCCAGCATCTATGATCACTCGTGACTTCAGGAGAGATCCACGTGTAGCTTGTAATTTCTGGGCTGAAAAACATATTTAATCTTTTTCGAAACTGTAACCACGTCTATTTTACACCCAGTCTAAGTGTAACAATCTAGAGACAAATCTTTTTCTCTATAACCTCTATAAACTGCGCCATTTTCATGCCCGTGATGTAGAGAAACAGAAACAAGCACTGGCATCTTGGATCTCTGATCATTCAATGGAGAAAGCTCAACAAATGCGTTTTGGGTAAACTTTGAAGAGTCTTATCGCCATGTGACCGGTGGCTCCTCAGAACAAGTTAAAAGGTCTCCTTTTACCTAGAATTTGGCATCAGGCTCATCTTCTAGCTGTGATTCCTTTCATAAAAGTCATTTTCTAATATATTGATTTTAAGTTTCGAGTTGATCTTCTGCTTTTTTTCACCGGACGTTATTGATTTCAAGGCTTATTATTATTAAGTTCAAGGCTTGACCCAGGAAAAAAAAAAGCAAACAGCTTGGACTGAGTTTTGTGACCAAATGAGAGACGTGGATTTGTGGTTGTAAAACTGAGTCACTTGGTTTAAGGCCAACATTAGAAGAGACTGCCCAGCTTTGGAGAGCTAAACTTTTGCCTCTAATTGTTTTTTGAAGGACTCGTTGTCAATGCCAAACAGGGCAAATGTGGACTTTTTGTCACGTGTCTTTACAAATACGTTGCAAACGGAAACAAGAGCATCTTTGTATACTCAGCTCACAGACTCTTCTAGATCCAAATAAACTTCTGGGTTTAAGTGCTCGACGGGTTCCTGTAGGATGTTGAGAGGATATCCAAGGCTTGGTGAAAGGCCAAGTTGAGATCAAGTCTGGAAAAACCTCGTAAACTCACCTTGAGTTAGGACTATTTACTATTCCCAGGCTCGGGAAAGTAATCCATCCGAAAACTTCTTGGAAACCCACTTTGTCCCACTTTGGGTAAGTCAAATGCATAAATTGCATGTCATACTTCAGACACACACAATCACAGTCTGAACATTTCTTATTTTGTTTTAAAGGCAGCCTGTTACAGCAGCGTTTTATTCTCAGCTGCGGGGCACGATTGTCCTCCCGCTGTACACAGAAAAAAGCACAATGACATCGGCTATGAAAGGACACTGAACATTATTTTAAAGGTTAAAAAAATAGATGGAGCTTATATTCACCTGCTATTTTGCACTGATTTCTAAACACCCAAGCATCCCAGTAAAGGTTCTGCAGCAGCTCAGAGGGTGGCTGCAAAGTGAGACACGGCAAACGCTTCATTGTTTAGTCCTGTGGAGATGCTGCAGGAGCTTCCATTATGATGAAACCCCTCAGAGACCATCAGCACAATGCAACATGGATCATCGCGTGCTCAAACATTCTGCATGCTTTGTCGCTCACGCCACAGCGATGAAAGAAGGCCCCATCATAGTTTGGGCCTCGCATGGTGACCTCTGCTGGGTCCCACTGCAAAGGCTGTGTGTTTGTTGAATTGCCGGATGGGAAAAGATGCGGCTGGCACTGAGCTGCAGCTCAGTCTGGAATACTGTAATCCAAACACCAAAGATATTTCCAAATGCTTTGATTTATATTTGGTGGCATGGCTCTTTTCTGGGAGGAGAACCGGGGACAGAGATGGTTGCAAATCAGCTTGCAAAGGTGCATCTGCAACTGTGAGCAGGCTAAAGCAGCTTAAACTGTGGGCCTTATATGAGAGTTTGCAGTCAGATGTGTAGAAGCCATCAGCTGATATGAGATTGACTTTGAACTAACCCTGAGTTTGTTTATTAGCATGGCAAAGTTACACCAGTGGTTAGCACTTCTGCCTCAGTTTGAGGAGCTGGTGGAAATGTGGAAAAGGAGAGATGTTCTTTATATTTTCAATCAAATTTAGATGTAAATGGATGTTTTTCTTCTTTTTAGCTTGAATTTTTTTAAACCTCAGCATTTTCAGGCAGTATCGGTTAGACAACTGGTAGAGCCGTCCTTTCAGTGGGTTTTCAGCATCGCCATTATTTAACCCACTGGGCTGTGATGGGCGGCAGGTCTTCTAAAACAATGTGCATTTTGTTTCCATGTGTTCATGAAAATGAAGGCTTTGGATGCACAAACCATCTGGGAATTTTTGGATGAGTAAGTAAAATCTCCAACGTGGATACAGGGGAACGGATGCAGAGCTGTGTTGGTGAAGGCAAACTTACACACAGGACATGCAAGGCCACGGCTCCTTCTGTCCTCTCTTTGTTCGTGAACAGGTCCGTAGGGAACTCGTGCACAGCTGCAAGAGACAGAAAGCCAGGATCAGGACACTTCATACAGTAACGCTCAGTGGGTTTTATCAGAGGATGCTGCACAGAACACGTTTCCAATGCTCTGCAGAAGCTTAAACTCGGTCCCTTCCAGAGAGTTACTTAAACTTAAACCAAGCATGCGACGACCGTCAAACGGTGTCCTCCCAGGCACTGCGTACGAGTACCCTACCTCAGAGAGAAGAGTGAAATGGAAAACAGTAGGAGGACGAAGAGAGGGCAAAGAGGAGAGAGCACCGTAAAAATAGAGCACGGGATATTTAAGGTACAGCAAGTGGGATGGAGAGCAAAGAAGAGAGAAAGGGTGATGGGAGTTTAACCACAATCTTTCAGCTTGAGAATGTGAGTACAACGGAGGATCAGCTGTGTGTGAGCACAAGGAAAAGACGGAGAGAACATAAAGGAGGGGGTTTGGCCTTAAAAGGTGGCAGGGGTTATTCCACCGCCTCTCTGTGGCTTCCTCACTGACTCTCTGAGTGACAGGCACTCGGGTGCCGGCGAGAGTCGAGGAAGCTCTCCTTCTCGCCCCTTAAGCGTCGAGTCATCCTTGTCATCATCTCCACCCACACAAACCAGAAGTCACTGCTAACATGTGTTACATATTTCGGAGATAACAGGGGAAGGTTGGACAGCTATCAGGCATAGATTTGGGCTATCAAGTGCTAAGCCACGAGAAATCACAAAACATCAGAAATATTTTACTGATTAGCTTCAGAGTCAAGTAAAAAAGCACAGTCCTGTATTTTCATGAGATTTTATTCATGTTTGGTTTTGAATCCCAGAGACTGCATTACATTCCAGCATATGATGATAATATAATAATGGAGAAAATGTACAAATTAGTACATAAAAAAATCACGAGAATGTTTCAACTACTTGTGATTGGCTGGTTTGCAACAGCTTTGGAATAATAACAGCCAACAGGCTGTTTTGGATTGATGTGTGGGTAAC
>NW_005187572.1:630458-643595 GCF_000239375.1 Pundamilia nyererei | reverse complement strand
CTCACTCACTCCCTGCTCCCGTTGGCCCACTTCATTCCTGCGTTATTCAGTAAACCTTTGAAACCAGTCAACGGCTGTGTGAGTCTGCTCACTGATCCCAGTAATCCCAGTAAGACAACACTAGAAGGTAGCCGCGATGGTGGGCACATATAACTTTCAGTGATAAATGTCTCAACAGCTTAAAGCTGACATACACCATCAAAGTGTACAGCGCTGGTTAGCAGGGCTGTCATCTGTTTACTTTGCCATCTGCTATCTTAGTGGCCGGCGCTACTGTAAGTACCAGCTCTGAGCACATTAATAACATAATAATACTACATTTAACCAGGCAGTACTTCTGGCACAGACTAGCAAGAGGAGTAATATTTAAATGTCTAGTCGACTACTCGCGTATAGACTTCTGCCTCCTTAAAATTAAATGCATTAAGGGGTCCAGCTCTACCAGACCAATATGGCGACTGTCATGAGGCGTTGTTAAAACGAACAGCAGTAACAGGTGTAGCATCTAAGTCTAACTGTCCATGTTTACAGAGTAAGCAGCTCGAGTAGAGTGGATGCCCTCTGCATCACTGACAGGCTAAAGGTGAAAGAATGAACAAACATGAGAGTCCAGCGTGGTGAGTAGTTTTCTCTTCCTCTTATATGACGCGTTTTTTCAGTGCAAAATCGTTCATGTTCATGTTGTAGAGAAGAAATAAGAGCGGGTAGAATACTAAGCGCCTGTTCCCCTGTTTGTTGACCTATTTGTATCCACAGTATATCTGTGGCCACCAGTCCTCGCCTGCACTATGTTCCACTGCCACAACTTCTAAAGTCGAACACAATGCAGAGCTGCCTGTAAAAAGCTACAGAGGCTGCAGAGCAGCAGAGCAGACAGCCATCTCACAGCGACAGCTGGATGTGTTTAATATTTACTATTACAAGCCGGTGTCGGCGAGCTCCAACTCAATCCAGCCGAAAATGCCAGGCGAGTATGTGAGGGGAAACAACAAGCAGCTCTTATGACAGGAATCAGGCTGGAAACGCAGAAGAACAAGAAGTCAACCCTTCTGCCTGAATTCAAACTTTCTCAAATGAAAAACAGAAATAGTTCATTATGAAACAATTGAAGACAAAATGCTGAAATAATCTATCAAAACGATTTCTCCTGAAGCATCGGGGGATAAAAGCCAAACAGCTAATTGTTTTTCCGAGAAGCACGAAGCTCAGTTTCCCACGAGAGGTAATAAGTACACGTGCGGATGTGATGCAGAACCACACACTCCCACAAGGAACCCGCTGAACCTCCATGTAAACAAGGTGTTTTATAAAACATCAGCACTGAAAGGTTCCACTTCACAGCACCCGGCTCTCTCCAAACCTCAAACACATGCTCGCCACGATACGCCGCTATATGAACGTGCTGCTCGCCAAACCCACCTCCACCCTCGAAAAACTGCGACTGTCACTGTGATGATCCTGATTTCCTCACTGCATTGTGAGACTTGGATAAGTGGAAGGGTGCTGCATCTTTTTTCTAGATTTTCAGAAAGAAAACAAAAAAGTGAAGAATAAGGAATGAAAAACAGATCAGGATTTCACACAAGTATGGTGATCTACAGCCGCAACCCAGGTGCAAGAGCTTTTCATTAGTTCTCATCATTTAATAGGAAAGCAGTTTTATTTAAGATCCTGTATAATAATGTGAAGTTTTTCTTTTACAGGTCTCCACAAACTCAAACGTTTACATTTTTTCCTCTTGCCTGTTGTCATGTTTATCCTGTCGTGCTTTTCAGGCAATTTCAAAGTAATATACAATTCCTTTTAGAGCTGGGAGCTTGCACTCCCCCAAATCTCTGCCACGAATATGAAAAGTTTGAGGTTGAAATGACCCACTGTTACGTCCCCACATAAAAGCTAGGCGATGAGGGTGGGGGACAGTAACAGTTGGATCCGGGTGAAATGAAAAGAACGCCAGCCACAAAGCAAGGAAATAAACCTTGCGTATCTTTTAAAAAGCAAAGCAACAGTAAGTAAAGGGCAGCATGACTTTGTGGACTGAAATGATCAGAAAGTGGTTCAAATCAAACGTCAAAGTTGGAAACTTCTAAGGTGAATGGTGCTCTACACGAGCAGTTGGGACAATGGTCACGCCAGCGGCGGCGAGAGTCGTGGCTGCAGAGGTACCTGCAGCACGTGCGCTCACTCTCATCTGTCGTGGCCCTCGTTCTCGGACCTCGGCTTTTGAGTTTTTGGATTTCAAATTGTGTTTATCATTAAATATTTTTGTCTTTGTGTATTCCTCTGTAGTTTTAGTCTTTAGTTCTAGTTCCAGGTACTATTTCCATTAGAGTTCATTACATCCCTCACGTTTTTCCTTCAGTCTTTCCCCACGTTAAAGTTATTTCCGTGTCAGTTTTCCTTTTTAGTTATCGTTACTTACTTCCTGTTTTACTTTGTCAGTTGTTTGTCTTCTGTGTCCTGTTAAAAGGGAGTTTTTCCTTCCCACTGTCGCCAAAGTGCTTGCTGATAGGGGGTCATATGATTGTTGGGGTTTATCTGTATATATTATTGTAGGGTCTTTACTTTATAATATAAAGCGTCTTGAGGCGACTGTTGTGATTTGGCGCTGTATAAATAAAATTGAATTGAACTGAAGTGCCTCCCCTGTGATTGTATTGATTGTGTGCACCTGTGTCTCATTCCTCCCAGCTGTATCCAGTCCCCATTAGCCCTCAGTGTGCATGTAAATGCAATCCTGGCGTTCCTTTGCTCAGTGTCTGTATCTGTTATCATCCATTTGTACTCTTTGCTACTTGGACTTTTTATCAGCTGAAATAAAGGCTTGCCTTTTGTTTTGTTCATTCACTTTTTCATATGTTGTTTTTTTCGTCTTTGGGTCCTCAATCCTGTATGAGCAATCTTCTCTCGTTTGGTGTTTTGATGATGGTTGTGGGGAGAAAAGTGTGGGGCCAAAAATCTCCCACAGCTGTTTAATTTGGTTGAGATTTGATGACTAAGAAGGTAATGATGTATGCAGTCACATGCTCATCACTCGTGACCACAGATGGGGCAGCTATCATCTTGGAAGAGTCCAATTAGGGCAGAAATTACTCAAGACCGCTTCCCATTGGAGCAGCTTCGCATTTACTTGCAGTGACCATTCCCTCTAAAGCAGAGGTAGGGAACTCCAGACCTCAAGGGCTGGTGTCCTGCAGGTTTTAGATATCACCCTGGGTCAACTCACAATCAAATGATTAGTTCATTACCAGACACGTTAAGGAGGTCATTTAGCCATTTAAATCAGCTGTTTTTATCAAGGACACGTCTAAAACCTGCAGGACACCGGCCCTCGAGGCCTGGAGTTAGCCACTCCTGCTTTAAGCAGAAACAATGGTCCCAAACACGAAAGGAGAATGAGGCTCGTGAATGGTGCTTTCTGTTAATCTGACAACTACTAGATGACAGTCTGGGTATTCTATCAAAGTTATGACTACAAAGTGTTTAAGATTTCTAAAATGAAATTTGACACGTCAGTGACAACGACACACCTGTTTAATTAAAATCATCACTCGTGCCTGTGAAGTCTGCTTGCCTGAACGCTAACTCCATAGCAACAGTGTGAGTGTCTCGTTGATGTAGAGTGTGGAAACAAATAACAGAGTGCTGGAGTTAAGGTGAAGCGAGTCACTCTGCCGCTGCCATGGCTGCTAGGCAGCACGCTTGCCATTAGCAGTGCCATTTGATGTCCTCGTTGCAGAAAGCAGGCTGAGGTTCGGTGCATTATGCATGATGTTTGGAGAGTGGAAAGAAATACATGTAATACTGGCATGTGGGGGAATGATGTGGGAAGACGTGAGATGTTACCTCACTCCGTGTTTCTTTAGGGCTTCAGCTGACTACTCGAAAGCGGGAAAAGTGAATTGTACGCATGAGAGGGGAAAAAAAGTGATGGAGGTGGTCAGATAATTAGTGCAGTTGTAAGTGAGGTCACTGGGATGAACCCTTAACAGCTGCTGAGGGTGCTTTGGACTGAACCACCCCTGCTCTCTGTGGTACATTCACACACCGACACACAAGCTGAACACTCGTTCGCACCCAAGACACATAGAATCACAGCACACGAGTGCACAGGGACTTTCATTGTTTCCCTTTCTGCAATCATCCCGGTTTTCCTCCTCTTCTTCGTGATGCACAATCAGTGGCAGTCAATGTATCAATCAGCAATCAGGCTTCAGCTTGCTGGGGACACATTCTGCCTCTCCTGCTCCGTGCCTGCCTGCCTGCCTGCCTGCATCATCCCGTGCCAGTCTAATTTCCCAGGCAATTTGGAGGGAACCACTGTGGGCTCTGAATCAATGTAACGTGATTCCTCTTTGTTTCCTTGTGCTGGAACTCTGCAGCACCATGGCTTCTCCTTTATAAAACACTGTACATGTTTAGGCACACAAGCATATCACACTGACTGATGCACCGTAGTATATCCATCTTCTCCCTGCACAGATTCTCATTTGCACTTCCTAGCTTTCTTCTGGATCCTCTCTGCTAACAGCAATGACAGCAGAGACTGTCTCCTCTTCAGTTCTTCCTTGTGTAATGCATCATGGTTGTGTCATATATCCATATGTCTCGTAACCCCTTTAAGTAAACAAATATTTGGAAAGCATAATCCCATAAAACTTCATATCATACACAATATCATCAAATATTATGTTTCAAGAAAGAAAATAAAAGGAATGAATAAAGTGCTAATATTTAAGTGTTAAGTGTTTTTACTCTCACACATATTGTAACATGAAACAAATGGACCTTTAAAGTTACCATTAGGAGAGGAGTAGATTCAATCATTATTACTAACATGGAAGCAAAGGCACTGAATTGTTCCTTCATTCTGATGCAAACAATGATGCAGTTAAAGTAAACAACAATTAAAAGCCTATGCCCATCCTGAGTTCCTAATTAAAAGTGGCATTGATTATAATAACATATCAGAGCTGCTGTTTTCTTATATCTTGTATATTTCAGTAACTTATTTACTTGAGTGTTTAACCGGCCAAATGCAAAGACTGTACATGAAAGACGTACAAAGCCTGTACCAACTGTACTCCAATAGAACATTCACTACAGCCCCGCCCATGCAGCAGTATATTAATGACTAACCTCGTATTGTGGATGGATTATCTCAGTTGTTCTCCTGACTGAAGTTTGGTCCGTTTACAGCATCCTGCCATGTGATTGCATTTGTCCCTAACCATCGGGAACCCTCATGTTAACTTTTATCGAGTGGAAAAAAACTTTGCATTCATGCTCCAGTTTCACCAGTTTATGTTATGCTAACATAGCTGTATAGCTAGCCACCACATAGCACATCATTATATACCAGCTAGCCCGACTTCAGTAACCCTACGAACGTCACTGCTGTTTAGTTTTCTGTCTTCATTTATATTGGAAGTGATAACAGAGCTGTACGTTTGAATTTTTCAGAAATCCCTCATCAGAACATGCTATATTATTTAATCTGGAGACTTCCTGCATACCACTAGATGTAGCCCGAGTACCACCAGTGGTACGCGTAACACAGTTTGAAAACCACTGGTCTAGAGGGCAGATATCAGCCCAGCTAGCTGTAATCGGACATCTGTCTGTTATACTTGCATGCCGCTGACTCCAGCATCTGTAGCTACTGAGCCTCAAGTGGCCATTACAGGAACTGCAGTTGTTGACATCTCCCTGTTTGCTTCCTTTTTCAGACCCAGAAGTTGCTGCCTGATTCAGTCACACCCAGTTGCTTCATTACACCATCAGCATGAATGCATTTTTTTCCTCAGCACACTGTACACTTCAAATCCAAACAAAGTGTTGTTGTGGATGGAATAATGGGAATTTGTGCCTGTTCTTTCTGCAAACAAATGAGTGGGATCATGATAACTTTGTCAACTAAGAGTTCGGTGTAACTTCAATCATGTAGTCAGTTCTAGTTAAATAATCTGCCTTTGCATATCTATCTAAGGTTATGCACTCTTGCCAGGCCAACATGTTAACACAAAAACAGCATTATTTTCTGACCAGTATAAATATGATTTTGTGGTGGTTAGTTGAGATAAGCTGAATGCACGACTAATGTTCAATCAGGTCACAAAGTTTTAAAAGAAACAAAACTGACACAAGCTGATTCTGTGCATCATTACTCTCCAAATATTTTTGGAGCTAGAAGAGATGGTTTAATGTGAAAACCCTGCTGTTAAATTAAGACACGGCTCTTTAAGGAATAATGAAGCCAGCACTGTAATGGTTGGTACTGAATGCAACCCCTGACCGTGTACAATTCCCAGCAAACATGTTTCAAACCCTGACATTACTTTTCCTGTTAAATTTCTGTCAACATCACGGGGGAAACTGAACCGTAGGTGGACGAATGATGACGTTTGCACAAACAATAGCTGCTTATCAAGTCCCCTCTTACACAGCAAGGGAGTGTTCATATTACTGTACAAAGCAACTGTATGAGTCTTTATTTGTAAAATTTGATAATAATTTGATCCTGCGACCACACAATCAGAATATTACTACCAGATATCCATTTTTAGAATATACAAATACTTTCAAGTAATTTACGTTTATGAGATACATGTTTCACTTGTTACATAGCTTCATCTTTTCATCCTGGTATAATATTCCATTATTCTAGTAGATTTTGTTTGCTTCTATAAACAGAGGATATCTTTGCAATAAGCGATATAAAATACAATCTCAGTTTCCAAAACATCTGAATGCTGTTGAAAATGTAAAGCAACACAGAATGCAATGATTTGCAATTCTTATAAACCCATATTTTATTCACATGGTATAGAACGGCTCATTTATAATTTGATGGAAATAAAATGTCTCAAAAAAGCTGGAACGGGGCAACAAATACATCATCAAGATATTCAGAGAATGTGGAGAAATCTCTGTGCACCAGGTACAAGGTTGAAAATGAAGATGCTCGCTATTTTTGGGCCCTTGGGTGGCACTGCATTAAAAACAGGTTTGATTCTGTCAGGGAAAGCAAGGCTCAGGTCCAAGAGTCAAGGTTCCATAGCTCAGGGGTTAGAGCACTGGTCTTGTAAACCAGGGGTCGTGAGTTCAAATCTCGCTGGGGCCTGTAAAACATTTAGCAAATTTCCCACTTGTGGGACTAACAAAGATTTATATTATCTTATCTTGAATCACTTCATGCACTCAGGATCACTCCTGCAAAATGTACTGACATAAAAAACATGAAAGCTGCATCCTCTGGACTAAAGAAGAGGCACGATCTGATATCGTCATGTTGGTGTTGTTCCAGGATCAACATTGCAAGTGACCAATGAGAATGTTGTGACATCATACTTTTGCGACTTCGGGAAAAACCGCCGTAAAACAAAAAACTGCACTTAAGCTGCGAGAAACCACCTCTGTCTGCCGATCAACGGACCCTAACCCTTTAATAAACGCTAAGCAGAATTGATATTGTCCTTGCAACATTGGAATTTCATAAATGCACGAATGGCTTGGCGCACCAAAGAATAACGTCACAACAATGTGATTGGTCACTTGCAATGTTGTTCCTGGAACAACATTTACTATGTTGTTCCACCAACACGACCATATCAGATCATCCAAAAAGAAGAGAGACAACCCAGCTTGTAATCAGCACTCTGGGCGTGGGGATGGGGGGTGCATCAGTGCCTTTGGTACTGGCAGCTTGCACATCTGGAAAAGCCTCCCTGCAGTCCAGACCTTTAACCAGCTGACAACATCTGGAGCATCGTGAAATGAAAAATACAGCAAAGAAGACCCAGGACTGTTGAGCACCTAGAATCCTCTATCAGAAAAACAATAAAACAACATTTTCTCAGATGTCTACAGGCTGATGTTAAAAGAAGATGGGATGCTATGTGAACGAACCTTCAGTCAACTCTTGGTTTGAAAGCAGAACTTTGGTCTAAAAAGTGATTTTCAAACTGACCTTTACAAGCTCAGAACACCCTTCTGTGCAGAGAGACACAGACGTCTGCAATCATGTGACTGCTTGGGTCAGGGATATCTTAATCACCCCTGTGGGTGCGATATCACCCTCTGCAAACATACGGTAGTAATTACGCTGCTTTATACTGACTGGAAGGACAGTTGGAGTTTTATCCATTAAAGTCTGCACATGTTCACTGGAAAAGTAAGCTTGGATCAGGTAAATTATTCCAATATAATTATCCCAAGATAACTGGGGGTGCGATTCTGCTCACTTTGCTAGAGCAGCTTTGCATGATTCAAAGTTAAAAATAAACATTATTTATCCTATACTGGGACACTCATTTTATCCTCTGTGTGGAATTAACAGTTTTAGCTCCTCCCCCTCCTTTGAAGCCAGCTTTCTCCTGATTGGCTACTCTTAATGCACAGAACTTCTAAACAGGAACCTGAGATGATCATATTTGGGATCATAACACTGAGCCAAGAGTAGAGTACTTCCATCTCTGGAGCCGTGCACAAAATAAAATAAAGAAAAGTTTAACAGGTCTACAGATGCCATGTAATAGAAGATATGCTGTAATAGAAGGCAAACCATTGAAGCAATCAGATATATTTGTTACTAAATGTTCAAATGTTTTTCGGCTGCCTCGTGATTTCAGCACCATTGAGGACCTTGCACTGACTAACAAACTGTGTGTGTGTGTGTGTTATTTATAGAGAAAGGGAAATAGCAAAGAGGAGGTGAAGTGTGAGGGCATGCGCTGATATCTTGGCCTGGAACTCTCCTTCAAACATCTACTGTACAAATCCCAGTGGACGTCCACGCTCACCATCTTTACCCCCACCTTCTCCATCTTTCATGTTTATTTATAACCAGCATGGAGCTGGAATTTGAAAGGTGGAGTAAAGCTTGAAGTCTTTGGGGACTTCTTGAAATTTCTGCCGGTGAAGTATAAGAAAAGCAACCAGGAAAGTCTCTGCCCCAACTGTGACTGTGTTCCTTCACCACTTCTGCTCTGGACCACTGCCTCGCTCATCTCATGCCATCATTAGCTATAACACGCATAGCTTAGTTACACAGAACTAATCAGCAGCAACAGCTGGATGTTCACTTAATTTTCAGATGCTACCACATTTGGCTGAGAGTGTGGAGTGCTAATAAGTTTAGTTAGCAAGTAACAGACTGAAAAATACTAGAATTTCACAGCCAGACACAGACAGGTTCAGCTTGCTTCACTTTTCAGACCCAGAAGTTGCTGCTTGATCCAGTCGAGCCCAGTTGAGCTACATGACATCGCTACGTGTCTGCATGAATGTAATGCTTCCTCTACTGACTGCACACTTCAAATCCAGAAAGTCGTATTGTGGATGAAATAATGGGAATTTCTGCCTGTTCTTTCTGCAAAATGACTGGGATCATGATAACTTTGTGAACTACGAAGTCAGTGTAACTTTCAATCATCTAGTCAGTTCAAGCTGAATAACGTGTGTATATCTGTCTGAGGTTATGCACTCTTGCCATGTCAACATGTTAATACGATATTATTTTCCAGGCACCCTAAGACCACCTGAAAAATGGCAAAAAATCATATTTTGCACGGTTGGATCTTAACAAGGCTCCAAGAGCAGTTTATTGAAAACAATGTTTAAACTGAAACAGGCTGTGTTACAGCTGATCAAAGGTTTAGGGCCACACCCTCAAAAAAAACCTCATAAACCCCCCGAAAACAGAAATCAAAGTTCCAAACACGAACTCAGTAATGAGTAGCTCCACCGTCATTGTTGATCACTTCAAAAAATTTGCAGCATGCTTGATGCAAGCGTTTCCATGAGGTGAGTGGGAACATTTCTCTAAGTGGTGAAGACGGACGCACGAAGGGCGTCTACTGTCTGGAACTGTTGTCCATTTTTGTAAACTTCCCTTGCCGTCCATCCCGAAAGGTTCTCAATTGGATTTAGATCAGGGGAACACGCAGGATGGTCCAAAAGAGTGAGGTTATTCTCCGGGAAGAAGTCGCTTGTCCTGCGGGGATTGTGTACTGTAGCGTTGTCCTGTTGAAAAACCCAGTCGTTACCACACAGATGAGGGCCCTCAGTCATGAGGGATGCTCTCTGTAACATCTAGACATAGCCAGTGGCCTTTTGGCATCTCGTGAAGCGCCATTGTTCCACTGAAGAAAAAAGCACCCCAGACCATTATGGCGCCCCCTCCACTGTGGCGCATAGAAAACATCTCAGGTGGGATCTGCTTGTCATGCCAGTAACATTGAAAACCATTTAATTCCCAATGACTGTCTTACTGCGTCCCACCTCAGCAGAGATGGTGTGCTGTGTTTATCAACCACGCTCGAAAAGGGAATGTTTTTTTTGCCTTTAACACCAGAACGTCATGACAGTGTGACTACCTGACAGAAATGACAATGAATCCACATTTTTGCACAGGTTTGGCCTTTTAAAGGCATGTGGTCCTAAACTTTTGATCAGCTGTAAAACAGCCTGTTTGAGTTTAAGCGCTGTTTTCAATAAATTACATGCTTAAAAAATGTTCTGTCTCACTCCCATTTCTTCTTGTTGCATGTTGAAGCTCTACTTGGAACCTTGTTAAGATCCAACCATGCAAAATACGATTTGTTTGCCATTTTTCAGATGCTCTTAAATGTTGGTTCAAGACTGTATAAACACAAGTATTTCTGCCTTAATGCTGAATTGCAACTCACTCAGTTTTAAAATATCCAAAATATACATTAAAACAGATTTTTTGCATAATTACTCTCCAAAGATTTCTCTGTGTTAGAAAAAGTTGACAGCAAATGATCTGCAGACTTTGGCACTCATGTGATGGCTTCATCTCTGCTGTTAATCCCAAACTGAGGGACACTTCAGTGAATGCGCTGAGCCTCCTTAAAGTAAGGTTTCACCTGACAGGACAATGCTCCCCAAAACCTACTCCTACCAGGTGATGATGCCACATCTCCTAAAAAAGAAAACCTTGTGTAGCAAAGGCTTCAGCAGGGGATGGGGAAGCATTTTGGGAAGTGGGTGCAAAAATTGTTCGAGTTTGTGAGCATGAGTGCAAAATTCCACCGCTGCTCCCTTCTTACTGATGATATAATAGTTTCAGGCTGTTGTCATGGAAACGCAAAGGCACTGGCTGGCTGGATTTGGCGGGTGTGGGGGGGTGTAAGATGATAAGCAGAGGGGGCTGTCTAACTGCATTTGGAATTCGGATATTTGAATGCCAGGCTCCCATTTGGATTGAAGTGCACTGTGTGTGCGCGTGTGTGTGTGTGCAGATGCTGTTTTGCTGTTCTGATGACTGAGCATATTATACAGTTTGGTACAGACCTGACCGACCTCTGGAGCCAAGGCTGAAGAGAGGATTTCTGTGTGTGTGGAAATGACAGACTGAGAGGCAGCAGAGCAGCACAGACCAGAGAGCAGATGGACAGCATGAACAAACAGCTGGCGAGGTCATTTGCTTGACTTAATTCATACAAATTTTTGGAGTTTACTCACGTTGAGTTATCTGTACTTTTTCTCCCTCGGTGTGCAAAATTGTAAGAAATTTGACCGAAAGAGATTTCTGTTTAGTTTATATCCAGAAGAACACAAACACTAACTCGAGTTTTTCTTGTAACATTTGAGTTTTGCTGCCTGTTTGGATTACTTTACTGTTCTTGTGAGCAAGTTCTTCAATTCTGGCTTTTATTAAGCTTTGGTTCCTAATTTGAGCAGCAATCGATGTTCAGACTGTTTCCCTCAAACACCTCCAGCTAATATTGGGAAACTCTAAGGAAGCAACGAAGAACAAATACTTTTGTACTTTGCTGACATTTTAAAGTAAATATCTGTACTTTCTACTCCTGACCTTTTTTTCAAAACAGACTATTTTTAAAAGTAGGAACGGCTCACTGACATTTGCTAAACTGTAAATTCATTCATGTAATGTTCTCATTCATTTGAGTGTTTTTGAACATGTGCATGAAGGTTTTATTCATATTGTGAAAAATCATGAAAGTGTGCATGAAAAGGATCGGTCAGTTTTCGTAGGCAACACTGGTTAGTTTGCAACGCTGTGGTGAAGTTTGCAGGAAAGCAGTCTGTTTCACTGGTGCAGACCAGCTGTGATGTTCATGGTCAGTGTTGCATCATGGGTAGCAGACATCAAACTGAATTTAAGGTGTTGATGCTCATACTGGAAACTGAGCCACGATGGCTCATGTAACATCTGTCTATATCTTGTTGCATTCAGTTGGCTGAATCCACAAAGAGCAGCAGCAGGTGATGAAGTATCGCCTACTTAAGTGTTGAATGTGTGGCTAGGTCTCGATCTCGATGTTGGAGAGCCAGATATGGTCTAAACCTCCTGAAAGGCTGAGCTCCTCACCTTATCTCTGAGGGAAAGCCCAGCCACCTCTTGGAGGAAACTCAATTCTGTCAGCTTTTTTTTCGACACTCAGTTCCCTTATCGTGTCCACATCACTACAGACACCAACCTGCCCGTCACTCTTCCCTCACTTGTGATCAAGATCCTGAGATACTTGAACTCCTCGACACACGGAGGCAACTCATTCCAACCCAAGGTGGGAACTCCATCCTCTTTGAACTAAGAAGTGTGGCAGTTGGCCACACATTTTCCTCCTTTTTTAAAAGAATCTGCTTAAATCGTTCAGCCCAACATGGACAGCCTGCTGTCTGGACCAAATCTGGACCAAATCCTGTCCGTGTTAATTAAATGGACCAAAACGTCCTCCAGCTCAAGAATCATATCATCTTTTTTTCTTCTTCTACCTACCAGTGCAAGTGTAATGACTGTTTCCAGCCCACATGACTTTCAACCAGGACACTAAGACTTGAGTCTTGTGTGGTCCCAATTTTTATTCACTGTGAAAATTAGTTTGAAATAAAAAAAGAAATCCTTTTATAGAGTTAAGCATACGAAGATATCACCCAGCAACCATGGTGCAGAAGCCACAGGGGGCTGTGGTGACCAGCCGACTACAGCAGAGTAGATCAGGCTTGGGCCCAGAGACCCAAGATCCGAGGGCCCTCCACACCCCCAAAGGGGCCCGACAGAGCCAAGGGGCCAGTCCCCACCAAGCAGCCACCAGGAGTGAGCAAGTACATACTAGAGCATCCAACCCACAGAGAACCACCAACGCACCA
>NW_005187572.1:582240-630375 GCF_000239375.1 Pundamilia nyererei | reverse complement strand
CTGAGATGTTCCAAGAGAGGTGGAGTCTAACACCTGACCTGAAATATAGACACAGACACAAACATGCATTCTCATCCTCATCCACAAATATACAAAGACACACAGAAATGAACATTGTACGCACACCCACACTCCCCACACATACTCTATACCCCCAGGTCCAGGTACCATCACCCCCAGAGGGCCAACCAGTCTACAGACCCAGGAGATGGTTCCCTTTACTCTGGGGTGGAGACAAGCAGACCACCCCACGGCCCCTCCTAAGAACCCTCAATGTCTACATGTATTTAAAATTGAGAGGTGGGCAGCAACACCATACCCCTTCCCAGCTCCCCCGCTGACCCCGATCGTTACCGCCATTCCCGGGAATCCACCAAGGGCAGGGGGCCCATGCTCCTCCAGAGGGGTGCCCACAGCAGTAGCACCACAGAGCATGGGGCGGGCCACCCGACCCCACCGCAGAGGAAAAACTACACCCACCCCAACATTCAGTGTCTGAAATGACATTTAAACTTTGTCTTCACATGTCTCTGAACTGGTGGACAGAACCAAAGAGCGTGGATGTGATTGTCAGGTGTGTTGCCTTGACAGAGTGAGCAGTTGTTGGAAGCTGTGAAACCCATCCTAAACATCCGTTGACCTGTATAGTACCCGTGATGTAAAGACTCCGATGACAAGATTTTGTGATATTTTGTTGCACAAGTGAAATCCTCTGCAGTCTGTAACCTGTGTGTTTTTCTCACTTTGTTGCACAATGAATTATTCACTCTGATCAGACTGTCATTTAGCAAAACGTTTACATGGTTACTAAGGTGACAATTTTATGCAGAATAATGCCTCAGTTGATCTCCATTAGCAAGTCTGCAGAGCTGCACCGAAGATGAATAATACGTAAAAATGCCATTAATGAATTCCCCACTAACCCACTCCACAGAGAGGTGTGAAGAGCAGCACATCTTCTCTGCTACTACACCCAACTTCCACCGTACTAATGCTCAGTTCTCCTAACTCACTAACTCACCTCCATCCATCCTCCTCACTCATTGTCTTCATTCAACAGCTCCTCAAAGTACTCCTTCCATCTTTTTCTTCTTCCCTAGTATTCCAGTCTCAAATACAACACACTATAAACCTTTTCCTTTTGCCCAGTACTCCTATTTTCTTCATTATATCCCACTTTTTCTTTGCTAACCTCTTGGTGCACACAATCAACGCAATCATAGGGGTAAAAGCAAAACAACACCAGCCTTAGAAGACAAGCAATTAAGTAACAATAACTAAACAGGAAAACTAACCAAGACACAGAAATAAACTAAACACAGAGAAAAGACACAAAAAGAAAACAGAGAAACTGATCAAACTAAGAAACTCTAGTTATAAGTTCTAGTTATGTTCTGTAAAGAGGTGACAGTGAAAATTTAAACAAACAAAGAGAAAATTAGAGAAAATTATTAATAAGCATTCAAAGTCCATAAACTCAAAATCCCGGTTTTTGATCTTAAACATTCCTCACCAATTTGCTCTTGCTTTAAAGATACAGTTTTAAAGACCAGCAAAAAGTGAGTCATAGAAAATCAAAGCACTGACTCATTGGAAAGAACAATCCCTGGTTTGACTTTTTATATTGCTGCACTGCCACAGACTCACTATAATCAGACAGAGTGCGGGGGCCTCCTCTGTAAACCAGTCAACAGGTGTTTGGTCTTAGCCACATGTATGTAGAGTAAAGACTCACACCGGCCTATAGTTGCAGTGAGGACCGAAGAAGGAGTCTAAACTGAGTTGTTCCTGTTTGACTAAAAGATTAGGTGGCCAGTTTAAAAAAAATGAAATAAAACTGTGATGATGAGCAGGTGCACAGTTTGGGTTCAGTAAACGGGTAAAGCTGGAGTAGAGCTGGTAGGTTTTTACCTTTGCTTTAGGCTTGTTTTCAGCTCAGCACTTGCTGTTCTGGTGTGAATGTGTTTATGTTTTTAAAGTAGTGCATATTGTTACCTCAAACAGCACTTCTGGGACTCTACCGCATCCTCAACCATGCAGAACAATCCAGGACAGCGTGTGGCTGTTTCAATGTGACCACAACAGCCACAAAAAACATTCATGAGACTTCTGAATTGATAGAGGAAGATCGCTTCAACATTATTTCCCAAAACTTCACAAGAATGCCAATCAGCAGGGAATGATTCAGCTCAAGAAACGTGAGAGACCGCCACACCTATACGGGGTTACTTTGAGTGATTACTGCATGAATAAAGTCCCCTGTAGAATATGACTCACGAATACAGACAGATTCATCAGAAACGGATTCACGATACTTTACAAATGATCATGTGAATTCTTGACTTTGACAACCCAAGAAATTTCTGCTCAATTTGAAAACCACAAAAAAAGTGAACAGTGAACAAAAACATGAACTCTTAACATCTGCAAACAAAGATAAGATGGCTCAACCTTTACAGGAACATGATTAGAGAAGAGTTACAACAAGAAGTTATGATGTTGAATAAAGAGGAAATTTGACAGCGATACCAGACGGTAACAAACAATCACATGATACATATTCCATCATCAGTCAGTCAGAACTTCTTCATGGGAACCTTTCTTTAATTTTGTGCAACAAAGACAAAACACACACAAGCACCACCCATGCACTGACCACACTGAAGAGGAAATAATGCAAAAAAGAACAAAAAACCCACAAGAGAGTCCTGCAACGACTGCAAAACGTAGTGGAAATAAATGTGGTCATGAGAAAACACGTGATGCAGAGCAGGTGTACAGTTTTTCCCAATGTATAAACTGGTACCCTGACGTTTTCAACCCAGCACGTGACCTCATTCTGGTGTATTATTCTGGTTAAACAAAAAGGGAAATGCATCTAAAATAAAAGCATAACAGGCACACAATGATTTCATTGCACTGTCGCCTCACAGCAAAAGGATCTTGGCTCAAACCTGCCAGCTGAGGCTTTTCTGTGTGGACTTTGCATGTTCTGCTGGTGCCTGTGTGGGTTCTCTCTGGGTTCTCTGGGTTGATTGGCTGTAGGTGAGAACGTTTTTCTTTTCTCACTGTGTCAGCCCTGTGGTCGACCTGCCCAGATGCACCCAGCCTCTCACGCTATGACACCTGGGATACATGCTAGCCTTTTATGGCTGAATTAGATAAGCAGTTAAACAAATGTATGAAGGAAGAAGCGTTTGTGCTACAAAGTTTAAAGGTCAAGTCCTACTGGAGTTATTTTTTAAAGTGCTTTTTGTTAGGAGAGCCTAAGAGCAGATAATTTATCCTTTAGTTGTGTGATTTTCTATCTTTATTATAATGGCATTAAAACATTTCATATTTTACAAACAGCCAGAAGAATAAAAGTTGTAAAATAATAACAGTAATGACAATATTAACATCCCTTCAAACTGCAAGAATCGTAAAAAGATCATCTGTGTGATGTGATATTGAGCTGATGTGAGAATAGCTCAGGGTAACAGTCCAGTGTATTCACAGCTGGCGAGAGTGGCCATCCTGTGTGCCGCCTCCTGCACGAGATACTCCACACGGAGCACGCCGCGGGCGGAGACAGACTGCTACACATGCCATCTGATCAGCTTTGTCTTTCAGCTATTCTTTGGAGAAATCTCTAAATAAAAGAGGGGAAAAACTAACCATGTCACAGCTGGCGTGAACACATATTTGTTTTCAGTTGAAGGGAATAAGATCACTGATGCGTGGCTCAATCGTCTGACGAAAAAAACTAAAAAAAGGTCTAATATTTACTGTGAAATGCACAGCCGCTCAGCTGTAGCGTAAACACAGTCATCTCTTTCAAATGCAAACAGCTCAGGGTTGTGAAGCTCTCTGTAGGAGAGCAGTGTGCTCGATCTCACTAAAACACTGAAATGTGCCTTTAACCGTTGCATCTCTGTTGTGACAGAAAAAACTGGAAGGGTGAGAACGAGAAAACATTTTTAAATGAAAAACAGATCCTTAAAATAGCTGCCTAACTTTAGCTGCTGCACCATATGACTTGGAGCAAGGCATTCTGGGAGTTTAAGTTGACTGAGGCTGGGAAGCGGCATTGTGAAGAGTGTAATGATGACACAGGACGAAGAGGAGTGACGGTCGCTGTCACCTGCTCTAATGGAATCTCGCACTCACGAGGACAACAGGCAGAGGCATCGCGGCACGAAACAACGAAATAAAGAAACAAACGATTAAAGTTTCATTCCCACCCATGGGGACACGTAAGGGCTCATCCTCCCGTACATCCCGCGTGTACGCTGAGCGCACGTGGAGAGCTTGGGGCCTGTTCTGCACATGCTCAGTGGGCGACGATGATGTGGGCTGACACATCGCATGTCGTGAGCGTGGTTATTGTGCTGAGCAATGTGTGACATTTAAGGGCTCCTGCTTTTTGTCCCTTGCTGCGTTGTTTGTAGCACAAACATCTACACACACAAACACAGACACACACTTATATTACAGGCATGTATGGTCTGAGCATGACAAATCTTTGTATTAATAACAAATGCCTCTATATCTATTCTGCTACAGCTATGTTTTAAGTCGATGTATTTCTTGAGGATGGAAAAATATCCTCACCTTAAACCTGCTGTTACAATTAAAGAATACATCCTGAAATATAATATGAGCATTAGTAAAAATCAGGCTCAACAAACAGTGATGCAGCATCACTCAGCAAGACAACACACACTCACGAGTGAGGTTCTGCTGCATTAATAAGATAAGCTGCGTCAGGCTCTCTCTGATTTAGTTCAGCAGGTAACACAAAAACAAGTTCCCTTTGCAATAATTCATCAGAGCCCATCATGAAGTGACGAGAGTTAAAAAAAACATCAGAGGTTTTACAAGCTGGGAAACAAATCACCTTTTTAGTTTTAATCTGCTGCAAAAAATCACCACTGTACCATCATCTCTTACGACAAAAAGTCTGCACTGGACTGAAATAAATGATTTCTTGAAGTAAACCCAGCAGCTCGTGTTTGTTTGTTTGTTGTTACTGTCCTCTCAGATCTCAGTGATTAACTTGGCGAGTACAAAGCTGTTATTACGGTTAGAAACGATGCCAGCACAGCTGAAATGAAGCTGCAAGTCAGTCAGGACCACTATAATCAAAAGAATATTGGCTGCAGTAATTTATATTTGGCTTTGTGGGTCTGAAGCAGCATGAATAGGAACAGCTGAGGGGGTGTAGGGTTGCAAAGTGGTTTGCAGATGTGCAGCAGCTGCAGGCAGGGTAAAGCATATCACCTGAGCCATCAGCTGACGTAGGCTGGCATTGAGATCAGCTGATTTTGCTCCTCCTCGGTTTTGAAACAGCATTTCACAAACCAATGGGTGATGTCACAGTGGCTCCGCCCACCATTTAAACTGTCTGTGGGCATATTGAAATCCACAAAGGCTTGTGATTTCATGGATGTGCTCTTGAAACTTTTTATCAGTATGTATTGTATAAAGCTGATGCAAAAAAAATGAAACAAGAAATCACAAGATGATGGTGTAATCTCAAAGGCGGTTTCTGTGAAGGCGCCAATTATCAGCTCTGGCACAGAAGATCTCTTCACTGAGGTGGCACCAGCTGAAAGTTTTTGGTTCCTGTGGTTTCTAAAATAGCCAATTCCAGCGTCATCCCTTCATGTCACGTCAACGAGATCAATCCGTGCAAACACGGTGCAAAGTTTGGGCATACTGACGGTGACTCACTGTTAAACAGTGTATATCACCATGGAAACACAGGCGGCCCAGCGAGCTGGTTAGGTTCAGCCTGTTTGGAGCTTACCTCCTCGTGACTCATCTCTGTGGAACAAAAATGGCAAAACTGCTGCATTTAGATCAGATGAATGAGAGCAGCGATTCAAACTCCACTCATACAGTAACTGACAACACGTACATACGAAAGAGATTCAGGTTGACTCCTGTGATCAGTCCCTGGAGAGGGGACACGTGTTTGCAGCTTCACCACAACCCTCGTCCTCTCTCGATAAACCTGCAGGCACCACGAGAACAACATCTGAAGAGTTTTAGTTCTGTGCTGACATTTTTCTTATGAGTGACTGGAGGAGGAGATTGTACCCACATTCCCATTACCTCAGCAGGAGGGCAGCTTAGCTTTGAACAGAAAATCTTTTCACATCTGTGGCGACACAGTACTGCATCCAAAGTTAGAGACCAATAACTTTCACATTTACACCGTCTGCACTTTTCCTTCACTTCTTGAATCTTTTTAACACTTTTTATTCATTTTTAATTACAATCTGACTCACCTGGGTTTTCTCGACAGTATATTAACATAACCGCACAATCAGCTGAGTGTACAGTAAATATTCTGTTGGTTGGGGGTTCTTTTATTACTCTGCTTTATTGACTGTCTTGCATTACAGATGTGTGTCACTTCATTTCCCATCGGAGGCAGATGTTATCTAATATTAAAGGTACCCTGAGGAATTTTTGTTGTAAACAAACAAAAGCTCAGATCAAGTTCACTGCTTCACGCCTGTGAGGAGGCGTGAAGGAAATCGCTTTTGACAGTTTTCAGTAAACTGCTGGACACTTCGACAGGCAGAACCTCTCTGCAGTCCTGATCTCATTGACGTTTAAGTCAGTTTGCATGTGGCATCTCGTGGTGTTTTACCTCCTTTACTTCAATTTATAGCACATTTCTGCCATTAATAACACAACAGGCAGCACGGTGGATCAGTGGTTGGCACAGTTGTCTCAAAGGAAACAGGTCAAGGGTCTGAACCCTGCGGGACGCTTCTGTGTGGACTTTGTGGTTTTTTAAACGAGCTCCGGGTTTCGATAAAAACAGGTAGAGTTTCACAAGCAGTTAAAAAAAACACAGTGAAAGCATTAGATGTGCTGTGGTCAAATTAGTCAGCTTTGCTTTGGAGGGTTTCTAACTGAGTGAAGTCACCCAGAAGCTTCTGCACGGAAGCCATCATATTCTCTAAGTATTTAGAAACGTGCTTCAATAGCTCCTTTATTCTCTTTACTGTTATTTAGGCAACCTTTTTCCAGTCTTGTGAATTGTGTTACTTTTGCTTTCATGTCAGCTTGAATCGGTTTGGCCATTCTACTGGACACTTTCTCTTCTTTGGACGATTATCTGAAAATCATAGAGATGGTTCTGCAAGAAAACCCCAGATCAGCAGTTTATGAAATACTGACCAGCTTGTCTGACACCAACAACCACAGCAATCCAGTTAAATCACCTTTCTTTCCCATTCTGATGCTCAGTTTGAAAATCACCCTCTTTCTGTCCTCTTTCAAACCGTCTGTCTTCTCCGTCTAAAATCTGAACATTGGCATTCTCAAGAGAGCGACCTTTGCATCTGCATCTGAAGGATAAAGGTCACTCTTTCCAGGATGCCAATGTTCACATTTTGGATGGATAATACAGATGGCTTGAAAGAGGACTGAAAGAGGCCATCTATGTCCGCTGTGAACAACCATCCCTGAACAGAGGGCGGAGCTTACGACACAATACATCACATGATAGGTTGAGGCAAGGTTTCACCCAAAACCTCTGCTGAGGTTTTCACACCTTGGCTGACGTGATGAGATACAATCGTTGGTGTGAAGGGACAACTCCCACTAAGGTTTAAACACCTGGGACTCTCCAGCATTTGGTTTTAGAACTGAAGAAGCTTCTCTGATGAAAAGTCTTTAAGAAACTCAAAGAAGTAGAGTCGGTTCTCTTTCCAAGCTCCTTACAGTCCTGCCTTTACATTAAATATCATTCATTCATTGTGTTTCAGTCCCAGAAAGACTAAATAAAGGCAGGGTCTTTGGTGTGCATTCACCACAAATGTGACGTGAAGTTTCTGTGCAACACATTTACATTCAAAGTCTATGCAAAGACTTTTTTTCACTGAATTGGTGCCACATGATGTCAATCTGCATCTGTGCAAGTTAAAAATATTTCATCTTGGTCCACAATGACTTCAGGCTTGGTCACAAAAGCCTGAAAGAGCAGCGATAGGACCTTTTAAACTCACTACATTTACTTGCTTTTTACTACTTCCCTTGTTACTTTGTAGATTTTAAAAATATAAATGCAAAAATATAACACACTGTATTATTATTTATAGTTAGCAGCATCTCCTTGATTACGATCATCTTGAGCTGCAACTGTCATTTATATAAATTCATTTTAACCAATTGAACAAACAGTATATTTATATGATTGTGCATCAGAATTATTTATGCTTTAGATGCATGTATAGTTGTATATTAAGTATATGCGATTTGGGGGTTTTGGATCACAGTATAGTAGATAATACTATATAGTACATAGTATAGTAAAAGTACATTTGTACTATGACTTAGGTAGAACTGTTTTACAACTTTACTTTGTTTAAACTCTTGTTCAGGCTTTTTCAAGTAACCATTCGAAGGTCCGAGGCAGCACATCAGCCTTTTATCTGATGATGTCGACACTTGTGATTTTAATGATGTATTTATTTCTGACGATATATTCTGATGTCCTGTTTTTTCCCTAAACCTAACCATCAAAAATGAATGCCTAACCCTAACCCTACTCTAAGCCTAACCATAACCACGTGTAACCCCGTCACTAAAGCCACATTTTGAGTCTCAAAAATGTCTTCAAACTTATGGGGACCAGGATTTTGGTCCCCATAAGTATAATAAACTTCCAATTTTTGGGCCACATGGAGATATCACACACACACACACACACACACACACACACACACACACACACACACACACACACACACACACACACACACACACACACGTCCTTTCAATCAGCAGTTAATCGCCAGCATTTTACATGTAAGGAACCAGATACAGTTTTCACTGGCTGATGTTTCAAAGCTATGAACAGACAGGACTTTATAATCAGCTGTACATCCATCTGTTATTTATGTTTACGTGTAATCACTTCTCTTTCTTTCAGTAGGACAATAATTCAGTTTAGCTGTTTACAAATGCTTCCCTTGGTAGAGCCGAAACTGCCAGCTCTACCATTCGGGAGCCGTGGATCTGTCAGTCATCATCAAAGCCTCCTGGTCGCTTGGCATCTCTGTGTGAAGAGCTCATCCTCAGAAAAGGCAATCTGACAGATTGAAATATTCCTCCCCATAAAGCAAATCAAACACCTTATCAAACACTCTCTGTTCTTTTAATCTTTTAGGTGCTGCTGTGTGGCACATACACACCGCCTGGCTTCAAAACTGTCTCCACAGAAGTCAGTTTTTAAATTTACTGCAAACCACGAGTCTTTGTTAGTGTCACACCAATTTAAAATGAGGGAGAAGTACTTTCTTTATTAGGGAATTCCATCCATCCATCCCAATAGTCCCACAGCGACAGCAGCTAAACATGGTATTCCTGACATCCTTTCCTCCAGCTGCTATTTCCAGGTATATTTGATGGATCCCAAGGTTTTTATAGGCCAGATGAGATCTGTAATATGCGCAGTGACTTCAGGATCTACCCCAGAGCACCAAAAACCCTTAAAAGTCTCCTGGCGTCCTGTGGATGTAAAACAGCAACACTTTAACTACAACATCAGGATTCAAGTCCAGGACTTTTTCTTATTTTCTGTTAGCTTTTATCTAAAATACCCAAACTTTAACAACTGAAGCATATCAAAGAACCAACAGCTCTGTAAGAAGTTTATTTGTACACCCAGTGTGCTGTTCAGAGCAAAACTTTACGTGGGAGCTTTGGGAGCACGACAGTAAAGAGGGATGTTCGTGGCTCAGGAAACAGCCTCAACATTGCTCAGTCGCAGTCACAACCAGCAGGATGAATCTTTAAAGGTGTGTCAAGTCGCTTTTGCTGCTGGCAAACAACCTGAGCTCTATAATTCAGCAGGAGTAAGATTTCCTCCACACGTGGCGAGCGGATGAACACAATCAAAGTGAGAGGAAAACAGCATGAAATGTAACGTTGGATGAGTTTTGTAGGTGCAGGAGCAGCAGAGTGAGGGAGAACCGGGAGGAGCTGATGTGGAGGGTAGTTTCTGCTCAGCTAATTGCTGTGATGGATTGGTCTTATTCCCCCGAGCACGGAGCTCCTGCAATAACAAGACAAGATGACTTTCCCAATCTGCACATTAGGCAGTTATGAAAGAACTTTGCCTCCATCTGCAACTGTTAATATGCAACCCACTCACAGTTATTAATGTAATTTTAACAATGGATTTCTCTGAGGAAATCACTCCTCTTTGGGTCAGTTTTGCTTTTGATTGGAGGGCTTTTGTTAGACAATAAAGGAGAAATCACTGGATTCTGCCTTGATTAATTCATCAGCTGTGTTGTGGTGATGCTTACTCAGTTACCTCTGGCACGTGGGGAGGAAGCTGCAGGATGCCCACGTGAAGTGAGGGCATCCTCCAGCCCCCTGTGTATGTATGTGCACATCTGTGAACATACACGCTAAGCAAAACAGCACACCCTCTCCTCCTCGCTGCTGAATCCAGGGCCAGCACCCTCGCATTAATCAATACTATTCTTAACAGTTCATCTACACACACACAGCACATTTCTCACAGGGAAGCCCTGATTAAGTCATAGCAACCTCCTTTCCTAAAATGGAGCATTGCGTTGAAGCTGAGCTGAGCTGAGTGGAGAGGAACTTTAATAACAGCCACCGGGGAAAGACCCCTGGAGAGAGCAGTCACATGTACGGGGTACCCAGACGCTCTGTCTAATCACACAGCCAATGCTACTGTACACAGAGATGCTCAGGGGGGTTACATTAAGCAATCTGTTTGCTAATGTGCTGCAAACTGAAGGAAATCTGTGGGGATGTTTTTGCATGATGAAGTGCATGTGAGCGTGCGGGTTCGTGGCCGTGAGCTTAAAACGTACATCTTTTCAGATTTACTGCGGATAATCGTTGCCCATTTACTTCTTCTAAGGTGGACTTTTCTTCTTTTCCTCTATAGGTGTAGGGGCATCAAAGTAAAATGCAGCCACTTTGTACTCGATGGTCTCTAAGTGGAGACCTCCTTCAATCCTGCCTGGTCTTATCCATGGTAGAGGCTACAGCTGCCTGTGTCGAGCCATATTTAATCAGAGGAGCCACACCCCAAACTTAATACTTAAATCCGGATGGATGAGCTGTTAAAAAAGTGAAGTGAGAAAGTATTTCCAGTAACCCCAAAACACTAGTTGACTAGTTGAACTCCCACTCACCCTCAAGTATCCTTGAGATGTTGAGGTTTTGAAAAAGGTGTCAATCTGGTCAGTCCACATTCCTAACCTTAACTAAGCTCTTGAGCTGTTACCAAAGAAATAGAGTGGAGATACAAGCAGAAGAAATACGCTTTGGTTATTTGGGAGGACTCTGAGTAGAACCCATATTCATCAACATCAGAAGGAGGCAATTGAGGTGTTTGGATATCTGAACGCCTCTTAGATGAGGTGTTTCGGGCAGGGTCTCCTCTCAGCGCTATGCCAGGACACACCGGAGAGATTATGTTTCTCGGCTGGTTTGGGAATGTCTTTGTGTTGCCCTAGAAGAGCTGGAAAAAGTGGCTGAGGGATGTTTGGACATCAGCTTTGACTGCCACCTTCACAACCCCATATAAGCCATTGGTTAGTAAGGTCCTGCTTACAGCATTGAGCTAAGCTTTTTTGTTGTTGTGATGTTTGGAAACCAAATGTGAAGAGAACGAGGTCGAAAAATCTTAATCAGTAAGACGGGAGACTAGCAGAAACTCATCAGGAAATTGTTTCCTGAGGCCCTCAGATTGGAGTGAGCAGTAAACCTGGTTTCCCATAGATCCCTGCTGGCCATGAGAAAGTATTCAGGTACTTTTCAAACCAGGAAGCAATAACTCATCTTTTATATGCAGTCCATGGCCATTAAATACTTCCTCCAAAACAAGAAGCAAGTTTGAGACTAGTTTGAATCAAATAGTGACTCAGCAATGACTGGCTGTCATTATTCATGCCTGGAAGGGCTGGATCTGGGCAGCAAAGTCACCAAAATGAAACACTCTTGTTTTTCATGATAAAAGGAAGGTGAGGAGCCGCACAGAGAGGGCTCGTTCTGAATAAGACTGCTCGTTCTCACCTACACAGCAAACACACAGCCACCTCTCTACAGACATTTTCTAGGCAAACTCTCCTTGATATTTTCAGAGCATGGCCAAAAAGATCAAATGGGCAAAGAAATAATTACCAAAGGTGACACATTATTCTCAAACGTTACTACCAGCCACTGGCTGTGCTTCCCTTTCTTTTTCCCCTTGACTAAAAAATGGCGTGGTGATGGAAAGAAGGCATAAACAAGTGCCTGAAATAAAAAGAAGCAGCGGGGTCCTCGTAATTAAAATCACAAAGAGAGAAGTAATGACGAGTATGATAGCTTGTTTCATGTGTGGCTGGAAGGGGAAATTAGCAAATGAGGGCCTCTCTCGCTCTCTCTCCATCATCTTTCGAGCACTTGATCAGCAGGTCTCTAATTTCAGGCAACAATCAGTCAGTGCCTCTGCCGCGCTGCATCCTCCCAGAACACAGAGCTCATGTTGGGATACTTCCTCATCAGCCAGCCTTGTGCTGTACACTGTGGCAAGCTGTGGAAATAACTCACACACACACTCTGCTGTGCACAAATGCATGTGCAAGCTGCTACACGATCCCACACGAAACCAGCTGATCACTTGATTAGCCGTTTGAGTGGAAGTTAATAAAACCAGTCCCGATAGTAAATTAAAAGTTGCACAATGACATGGATGGAAACACCAGCTGCTTTTCATCCTCAGAAATGCTGAAATTTTTGCTTTTGATGTGAGACTATGCAAGTTATGAAGAGCCCAGTTTCCACCACAGGAACTTTACCCAGAGACAAGGAACTGAGTGCATTTCCATCACATTGACACGGGTCTAAATTCACTTCTTGGAAACTGTAAACCATTTTCCACAGCAGGCTGTTTTTAGTGGAGCCCAACCTATCAGGAACCAGATTTTCCTGACCATTTGTGAGATGGATGTCTAAGTTGTAATTTGGGATAATGTTGGTGCAGCACACTAATCTCTGTTAAACAACAACAGGTTGCAAAGAGGAGCTAACATACTGTATTTTGCACCCCCGTTCACAACTTTATATTTTAATTCCAAGGAGCCAGACTTTCTTTATTTCTTAAACTGGTCTTGAACAATAGTTTTTCAGCTTTCTGAAGATCTTTTCTTTAGACATTGTCTACTTTTTCACTCATTTTCACTCAACTCCTTGTACCTGACCATTTTCAGAGGATTTCAGAGGATTGAATCAATTTTGTGTCCACACATAAACATCACAAAAAATGTCTAATTGGACAAGTGGCCTACAAAAGAAGACGCATCAAGTTTAAAAACTACCTACTACAGATCAACAATATCTGAAAGCCATCTTCTGGAGAAATAGCAGCAAATCTAGCTACTGATCCATCTACTGTTCAATAGAGACTCATCAGAAATCAATTATCAATGACAGGGTGGCTTTCAAGAAGCAATTTTTCAGGAAAGGAAACGGAGAAAAGCCGGAGGTATCCCAAATGACATAAGAACTAGACTTAAAATCAGTGGAGTGAGATTTGGTCAGGAGAGAGGTACAACAGTGACCGTCTACAGGCGTCTGTAAACACGGTGGAGGCTCTGTCACGTTTGAGGCTGAATGTCAGCCAGTGATGTTGGAGATCTTTTCAAAATTAAAGGAATTGTGAACACAGAAAAGTCCGATTCTGAACCAACATGTGGTGAAAGCTGGCTGATTGATCCCAAACGCACTGACAGAAAAAAACTTCCCCAGAGCCCGGACATTAACATTATTGTGTTGAATCATCCTGACAGAAGATAAAGAATTCAAAGAAGAGATTTGAAGAAACCCGGAGAACTATTCCTGAAGACTACTAACAGAAATTACAAGAGCTGCCCAAGAGAGTTCACAGCGTGTTGAAGAAACTGCAGCACTCATTTAATATTTTCCAAGGAAATGTGAAGAAAAAGAGGTGTGTGCAGCACTGTACAAATCAAAATACTGCACAGTGCAATGCTAGGGTCTCTTCGTTAATGGTGCTATATTTGTTCTGAAGGAAAAGCAGAAAGGTAAACGGTCTTCCTGGATCAGAAGACAAACAGCGGAAAGAATGGGTGAGCAACATGAGACAGATTTCCCAGTTTGGAAGGCCTGCTAACATCTGGAGTGCTGCTTCAAGTCCTTGGTAGGGCTGTCGAGATCAGTCAAGGGAGACATGGTGGTGGTGGAGTTATGGCAACATGTTCAAGCTAACTAACTAACCCTAACTCATGTGGCGCATCCCCTTACTAAGATCAAGCTGTGTTCAGATCCTGGACCGGGCTCTGTCACTATTACGACTGGCTCAGGTGTGGAGTATAACAACGGAATGAGAAGGATGTACCAAGCATTTTAAGAAAGTGGTATAAGAACTGATTAGAGACCTCACATCTGCACTGAAATCCTGTTTCCTGGGACTGTTTACCCCCCACCACCACCAGAATGCTAGGTGAGCAGTAATTTACTGTATATGAGCTGCTTCTGATAGGCACTTGGAATCACAAACATTATCTTGAGTGGTTGTGATCACCTCCTCCTTAGTACTAAGATAGCTATGGGCTTTTTGGCCCAAGCACTGCCTGCAGATATAGTTAGTTATACTTATCTATGGGCCTTTACAGACTACTTTGAGTCATGTGTCTGGCTGGCTTACCTCATCCACAGGTCCACCCAACATGGGCCAGATGTCAGGTGTGTTGTAGCAGCCACATCTGGGCTGCAGAACAATTTTCTAATGTAACAGATTTATAAGTGCCAGAAGTGGCTGACATCAGACTGCATTCTTCTATTCATCAAAACGTGCTGCTTTCATTTCCTAGAGTGTGAATTGACCACCGATAGTTGGCGAAGATTCTGGTTTTTCATGCTAATGCAACCATGAACTGCTAGCCTCGTGAACTCTTGAGGCCATTCGCCAGACGTCTTATCCTTCAGCGGACTATTTTCACATACATCACAGGTACAGCATGACGCCCCACCGCTAATAACATGGTGTGTCCTCTTTGGAGATTCCTTATGATTGGAAAAAACTACAGTGAACAATAATAGCAGGTCTGCGATTGGACACAAACTACAGCTTCATCCATGACAGTGTACTAAATAAGTCTCCTTCATATCCCTACTTACTATGTCACTGATCTACATAAAATACATCATAAAATAGAAACATGTACTGCTTTCTCTACTTCTTCAACACATCCTGCACTTTTCAAAAACACGCCAACAATTTCCACTCAGAGGTCAGATGTAGGATGACTCAACAAGTTCTCATACGAGAACGCCAAATGTGCCTTAATCCAGATTCAAGCAGAAATGACTAGAATGGCGCAAGACTTTCATAAAATAGAGGTTATTTAGCAAAAACCTTGCTGTCCTCAGGAGGAATCTGGGGGCTGAAGCCACCGGAGCGTGAGCTTTAAATTTAGCAGAGAGAGGAGAACAGCTACAGTATAATCAGCAGGAGAAGGGAATAAGTTGAACCTTGACCTCGGCTCTCTTTATAGATGACAGTGACGACCTTGAGAGGGTGAGAAAGGAGATTGATGATGGCCATTTTGCTTAACGAGCTCACCAAGGACCGCCTCACCCTCTGAAGGGAGGACAATCGTCTCCACTCAAGGTAAGAGACAAATGTCACCTTTCTCCACATCACTTATAGCAGCACCGAACGTCTCATTTCAGTCCATTTACTTTTAAAAATAGCAACAGAGAAGCTGATGGTGAGACTACAAGGTTGCCTAAGGATGCATTACACCCACAGACTGTATATGAAAGATGGCTGTAGTCAAATTCCCATTTTTAGCATGCTGGATGCTGCAGTGTTGCACGCTTCATTAGACAGTTCGTTGGATAAAAACAGTCTAATTGCTAGCCTCGTTAGAGAACATATTTCTGATATAACTAACCTGACAGGAAGCCACATGCCTGCAAAATGATTCAAAAGGCACCAACAGCACAAACACAGTCCACAGATCTGGTTCGGTGACTCCAAGTAGCTGAGGTAAAACCTAGCAGACAGCTAGCAGCTACTGCCATCTGTGTCACCATTCACCTTTCGTCAATGTTTCCATGCCTCAAACTTTTAGCTTTAATTCTTTAGCTTAGATATAGAAATATTTATCCCCTCTATGGTAAAAAAGGATAAATTATTATTAAGTGTTAAGGTCCCGTTACACAGTCCTAGAGACTGGTCAGGGACCCCCTGGAAACCACCGGCCACTAGAGAAACATGTGTATCACCTGACCAGTTGCTGGAGGTTGCTGCCAGGCTCTAACATGAAATTGGTTGCAAGGAGGTACACAGTGTCATACCAACACCCTCCTTGTGATTAGTCCTTAGTCACTAGCAGGTTGTCATGGTCACACATAGTTTGCATGAAAGCTGTCGACTTGTCCATAGACCGTATATGTGAATCACACAGATACCTGCTAATGGACAATTAAAATAGTAGAATTTCACTCATCAAAACAGGATCACAGACTTCTTGGACAGTCTGCACTGCACAAAAAGCCATTTTACTTGTCATGTTAATAAATATCTAAAAGGCACCAACATCACAAACCCTCTTCAGTGACTCCAAAAAGCAGAGTTGAAGTGTAGAAGATGGCCCCCAGCTGTCTGTGTCAACAACATCTATGCACGGGTTCATTGTGGTCTTAAATAGGTGAGATACAGCTGTCACAAAGTGGCAACTCAAAGCTGCTGTAAAGGAGGATTTTAACATGTGGGGTCTATGGGGACTGACCCACTGTTAGAGTCGGCCTCAAGTGGCCATTAGAGGAACTGCAGTTTTTCAGCTACTTTAGCTTCTCCAATCAGTTTAATGTGATGCCGAAAAACTAATTACAAGTGGCTGATTTCTAGCCTTGTAAAAGTGACTTGAAACTTCACAAACGAAGCATCCTCACATGCTCGACGATGACGGGACAAAAAGGTTGCCGTGGAAACAGGGTTTTTTTTCTGCCTTTTAAAATCTGCCAGGAAAAAAAAATGTGAGGGGAAAAAGAAGGGAAAGAATGACAGAGAGTCGGTGTGAGACAGAGAGGGGAAGCTAGGTGCAGGGAGTGAGAATGAAATCTGCAGGATCCTAAAAAAATGTGACGAAGGCTGAGTGTGAAAACCGCTGAGGCAGCCAGAATGTCACCGCCTGCTGCTGCGTGCGCTCGTGGGAAATCATCTGACCTCACAATTTGGGTTACCCCACATTAGGAAGTCAAAATGTGGGGGTGGGCAGAAGGGACCGGGAGTGGTGAGGATGGTTTGGTCTCCCTCTCTTTGTTCTGGGGAAGAAGAAAGCGGGGAGAGAGGGAGGGGGGAGCGCACTTGGGTGTCCTCTTTCTTTCATCTTGTCTTACCTGGAGGAGTGCAGTTCTTTGTTCCTTTTTGTAAATCTGTCTCCTTGCTGCTGTTGTTGTCCGTGTCCTGCAGCAGCCTCCTTCCGATCCACCTCTCCTGGTCCTCGCTGCTGTGGCTGGAGACATCAAAACCTGAATGGAGACAAAAGAGAGTGATGGGAGGGTTCAGTGCAACATCCAGATACAAATTACTGAACTTTTGTCACTAAAGAAATTTAGCTGCTTCTAAAAAACCTTGAAGTTCATTGTATAATATACTGTGTAAGGTTGCTCCTCGTGCTAGTCAGACTCCAAGATGTCCATTTGACACATATTAGAAGGTGCTACAATGCAAAAATGACATACAGGGGCAGGCAGCTGCATGCAAAAACATAAGACAGGCTTGAACATATACTGGACATGGCTGGAGGAAAAAAACGGCATAAAATGTTGATTTTGCAAAGACAGTGAGCTCTTATAGTTTTGCAACAAGTGCACCAAAGCATCTTCATGCAGGCCATGTTGACAAATTTTAGCTTAGTGTAAAATATTTTTTTGTTACTTTTACTGTTTTCTTACATTTCATTTAACTTTTATTTCAGGTAATTAAAAAGATTCTCTCACGTTTAGCTTTAGTTTTCTAGTTTCATGTTAATTAACTATTATAACCTTGGTGTGGAGTCTGCATGGTCTCCACAGTCCACAGACACACTTCCTGGTTAACTGATAATGCAAATTTGGGCATGGGAGTCAATGGGAGATCGTGTTGTTGTCGTGTCTGTCTCCAGTCTGTATCCTCTCTGTACCCACTTTCACTCCATTTCCAACCCATTAGCCTGGTTCTGGGAGTGAAAGTGGGGTATAAGCAGTCTTGGGTGTAACATTTCCCAAACTGTAATCACATTAAGTATAACACATCAAGGTTCTAAATTCAAGAACCACACTGAAGTTCCAAGTCCAACACTTACATGCATTCTTTAATTATTTGCACAATAGGTGGATGGAACAAAAAAATAAAATAAAAGCTCAGTGTGGAAGAAACAAACATACAAAACTAGATTTTCAGCATCACTCGGAGACAGGATGTTTCTAATTTTAGCAATGTTGAGCAGATGGAAGAAAGCGGTCCTACATATTTGTTTAATGCGTGTGTTGATGGACATATCCTGGACTCCAAGATTCCTCAGTGTTACTGGAGGCCAAGGTAATGCCATCCAGACACCATGTTTGTACGATTTTAAAAGCCACATACAAAAATCTCAGTTTGTCTGAATTTAGAAATAGAAAAGTAGAGGAAAATTGGAAAAATAGGAATTAGAGGCCTCTGTGACTCGTAAGACGTGCAGCTTTTTCCCCCCAAATAACATTACCCAAGGGAAGCATGTTTAATGTAAACAGCAGTGGTCCCAGCACTGAACCCTGTGGAACTCCAAGGCTAACCTTTGTGTGAAGAAGACTCCCTCTATCCCTGTATCCAGTTGAATCTATCAGGACACAATTCATTATTATACCAGTAAATGTACATTAAGGTTCCTTATTTTATGAGTATTTCTTTCATTACAACTGATAACTGGCTTTAGAATTTGATTGGCATGTTAAATCACTGGAAAATATACAAAACTTTTATTTTTTCTTCCCATTTTTCCTTTAAAAGCGTCATCACTCGAGCTGAATGGATTCCATTTTCTAACTGTTATCCCATCATCGGACATTGCTCCGGGAGGCTTCTCTCCTGTCAGGAATCTTTTACTTGTCCATAAAGATGCAGATCAAAGGACTGAGCATGTCTCTGAAGTGCAGCTTCTCCTTGGTCAGGCACATGTGTTACTGGGAGTGATGGGAATAACAGCGTTACAAGTAACGGCGTTACTAATTGCGTTACTTTTTTCAGTAACGAGTAATCTAACTAATTACTATTTCTATCGTTACAACGCCCTTTTCGTTACTAACAAGAAAATGCAGTGCGGTGGCGTTACTACTTTTCAACAAACAGATGGTTGAAGCCGTCTTCAGTTTACCGCAATCACTTTCTGCCCCACGATCACTTTTTCCCACAACACCTGGAGCTCAGGGAGCAAAACAATCGCATGAGTGCTGCTGTTTGACTGACGATGAATAAAGTAGTCGTGGTAAGCCAATCACATGACCACTGGTGATATATACCAGTTTATAAACTGTGTTGATAGGCCACGTAAAACCAAAGTCATGATAAATAATATATATGCGACGTTATTTCCTCAATAGTTTAGTCACGTTTACTGTCTAAGGACAGCGCAGCGAGACCTCTCTGCTTATGAGCAAAAAATAAAAAAACTAAACAAAAAACAGCCTGTTGGTGTTGGTGGAAAAATGCACCATGTCGACCAATCAAAAAATGATATAGCGACATGACATTTGGTTGTTTAGGAAGAGGGGGAAGTTTTAGGAGTGATGGAGAGAGAGAGAGAGCAGAAAAAGAGAAAGAGAGAGAGAGAGAGAGAGAGAGAGAGAGAGAGCAGAAAAAGAGAGAGAGCAAGTTTGGAGATGTGAGAGATTTGTAATGTTTAGCGTGTTTGGAGTGTGTAGTTAATGTGTTGTCTTGTGTAGTTAGCGTGTAGTGTTGTGGATAGTTTTGTGTTGTCAGAACAATGAGGCGACTGCTGTCTCCAGGTAGAAACAGGAGTGATACACCTGCTGCTGTCAGACCTGCAGGTATCAGGCTGTGATGTTTCCTTTGTAGTGGACAGAAATTATTTCTTTTGGAGTGGCACAAATAATTTGTGTTACTTATTTAATGCAGAACACCTGAAAAAAGAAACAAGAGGGTAAAAGGTAAATGGCTGCAAATAACTTTGTGTGCGTATGATTTTAAAATGGACAATTTATATTTGCATTTAAAGTTATAAAATATGATTCAATAAACATGTTTATGGTTGTTACAGTAAAAAATATAAGTTTTTCTACTCGGATTTTATGTTTTTTGTCTGATTTTAGATCAATTGTGTTAATACAGTATGTCAAAATGAAAACATAACTGTAAATTCAGACACGTGAGGTTGTGCTGAAAAGGATGATACCAAACAAGGCAAAGGAAATAGTTTTTAAGGGTGAAATATAGAGGTGCAATTCAAAAGTAGTTAAAAATGGCCAATTATACCCTGGACTCCAGAGGGTTAAACATTTTTTTAAAGTAACGCAATAGTTACAAGATTCTAAAAGTAATTAGTAACTGAGTTACTTTTCAAGTAATTAACTCATTTACTTTTTCTGAAGAAGTAACTAGTAACTATAATTAATTACTTTTTCAAAGTAACTTGCCCAACACTGGTTACTGAGGGTTTAATCCACTGCAGTATCTCCTGTTAGTCTCCCTACATACACCTTTATCACACTGACACTAATCTCTAAGTTTAATTTATCGGTAAAGAAGACTTTTCTCCACTATCCTCCATGAAATGCTGTGAAATTTGCTTGTTTTCTCCTCAGAAGTGGTTTAGAAGCAATCCTCTGAGACCTCATGGACACATCCTCCTTTCATTTTCACTGACATCATTTTGTAAAGATGGCGTGCTCACCGTTGATCATCATCCTGCTCTGGATCCAAATCCTAAAACTTTCCTCATTTCCATGTTTACATACATGGACTCGGCTGTATGCCTTTAAGCTGTTAGTTTAGCAGAGATGTTGCAGATAGCAAAGTGCATGTCAAGCATTTTGATTTATTTTTAATGCCCTGTTCTGCATTCTTTGCCACATTAAAGTTTGATTCTTTATGTAATGTTAGGATAGCCAACAGCTGGAGCAGAGCTCCACAGATGTGTCAATTTGGTGCTTCCTCCTTCTCCTCCACCTCTACCCGTTATCTCCCACAATTCATACATTGAAGGGGAATTTCATGATTTTCCAAAACTAAATCCTCTGGGCGGGTGGAGCAACAGTGCACAATGTGGGGGCTCCCACTGTGGCTACATCTGCACATTCTTCAAGAAAGCAGCAACACCAATGAATTCATTTCATACTTCACAGAACTCAGCAGAAGCACTATGGCCTTTCCACCCTGCCAACCACAAGTCTGGCAAAAGACGAAGATTCGAAAAGAATTAAAAAGCAAAACAAACGTCCTCGGGGCCTGGCTGAACTCCTCGCTTAGTCACCTTCATCACACCACACAGCAGCAGCCACAGCAGCACCGAGGTGTGCGTGTCAGCGGTGCAATCTTCCTCCCACCCTCCGTATCTTTTACCATCTTGCACCGGGAGAAGAAGAAGAAGGAGAGGAATAAGAAGGGAAGCGCGGGAATGATTAATGCGGGCCCGCGAGGAGGCGGTGAGTGCGGAGCCACAACACCAAGCTTAAATTGGCAGAACTTCATTAGGCGCATCATAAATAATCAACTTTAATTGATATTCCAGTGCGCTGATTAAGAGTTAACATGAACACAACAGGACAGGGTAGATGCATTAAACGTGTCGCCTCTTGTTCTCGCAGAGCTGCTTTTGCGTGTAACACAGTGGGGAGGAAGGACCGATGATGCACTAATCACGAGCGTATGAATATTCACGAAGACCTTCTGTCCACAGAAAGTGATAAATACTTCTCACTTTAGCTGAGTCACACAGACAAAAACAGAGGAGGAGGAACATGCAGGCATCAAGTCGAGGCGTGCAGATGTTGTGCTGCTGCAAATCATTTCAGCAAAAAGAAATCCTATCAAACCACATCAGTAATATCCAGTGAACCATATTATGTATGCAGACTGTTTATTGTGTGCAAGCTGATATTACATAAAACACCTGTAAAAGTATTGTCATGATTTGCAGAACCAAAGGAGGCGTCTCAGATTTCCCTGTTTTGAAGTGTTTCATAAGGATCTTTGTGTCTGTGAGTTAAAGCTAACTTGATATATGCGCAAGTTTCCAAAGACTTCAAGTATGATACTTCTAATGAGAATTTTACTGAAGAGACTGGGGTGGTTCAGCGCTTTGTAGCTGCAGAAGTTAAAGCACTTTTAATAATTTTATTTCCAGGCTGTTCTTTAATTGTGAGGTTATCAAGTTTAAGATTTGGTGCCACACGTTACCAAACTGAGCCGCAGAGACACTGCACACTTTTATGTAGGAAGGTGACTTTTACATATGAACGCGTCTTTCTTCCTGTGCTTTTATTTTATACGACTCTTCTTTTAACATCTCCACCGCAGAGTCTGTAATAAGGAATGGCTGGCTGATTGATAACCATTTGCCGTAACCTGGAGAGGTGCAGGCGGGCTTATATACCCTGGGGCTCGCTGCCCTCATTTCCCTGTCTGCAGCTGAAACACCTGAACACGCAGGATCCTCTGCATTCCTCAGCCATGAATAGTTTCCCATAGTTGAAGCTCACACGAGTGCGCATTATACGGCACTGTACCGCATGGGTGATGACGTTTGGGTACAGTTGCTAAGTTAGAGGAATATTAACAACATGGAGCAATTCGACATTTGAACATTACAGTTATTTCTACTTCTCTGTTTCTTGTATCATTATTACAGTTATTAGCAGGTTTCACTTCTCTACTCATTCACCCCTCGTTTCCTGATTGTTGACCAAATGGAATGCAGCCAGCAATAAAGTGTCTGTTTTGTAAAAAACACACACACAATATTTACAACACTGTACATTTCTACAGTTTCCGCGATGCCGTGTTTAAATTCTGTGTTAGATGGAGAAAGGGGGAGGAAATAAAAGGCAAACACGTGGAGGAAGTAAAAGAGAAGGCTGTATCGCTGAGGGCGAATTCAGCAAACGCTGATTTCTCACCTGAATTTTCCGCTAAGGAGGAAAACCCTTTAACGACCAGGAGCAAACCGCCGAACAAGCAGATCTGGATTAAAACCAGCTCCTTTCGCCGTTTCCGCCGCGCTTTCACCTTCTTCTGATTCGGCATCACTTGCTTCGCCCGATTCCGGAGTCGGATACCCGGCAGAGACGTCCCCGCTTCCGCTGCTGCCACATCCATGCGCATCCAAGAAGTACCAAAAAGAAGCGAAAAGGAAAAGAAGAAAACCCAACGACCTCCTTTAATTCCCGGGGAACTGACTTCTCTCCCGGAGACGGGTAAAGAAGTGAGAGAGGAAGCGGGCAGAAAGTTAAGATTGGCACCGCTAATGGGATGCTGAGAAAAAGAAAAAGAAAGGAAAGAAAGAAACGGACCAAAAGGCTTCGAGCTGCTGCTTAGAAAAGCCGGTCTGTCTTCTTATGTCATGTTGGAATGTGGTTTTGGAAGTGGTAATGCTGAGGAAGGCTGCACAGGATCTCCATGGATGCGTCCGTCTGCTGAGAGGAGGAGGAGGAAGAGGAGGGGGGCGCAGTGACGGCACTGACACTCGGTCCAAAATCAGCTTTTATCCTGATCCTGTGAAAAACATACGAAAAAGAAAAATTAACCTTTTTTATGAGCACAGGCTCGATATTTGTGAGTAAACTGGATCCTTAACGCATTCTTTTTGTTTCAAATGTGTTCAATATCAAAGATGTCACAGTTACCATGAATTCAGCAGCTGACATCAGGACATCCGGACACGCCCACTATAAAAGTTACGCCCACGAGATAGATGCACATCTGTCCAGGAGCCGACACACACTGCAGGTGTGTATCCTGCAGTCTGAACTAATGATCTAAGTGGAAAACAGGCAGTGGCTACCAAGGCTGCAGGTCCTCTGATGGCCACATGAGGCCGGCTGAAAGTGAGTGGGTCCCCACAGACTCGCGTGTTAATTCTCCAACTTTACCACAGAATTTATCACCTGTTTTAAAGGTGTGGGTTTTTTTTGGTATCTATAGTAACTCTACAGGGATTCATATTTTATACCTCACCCCTGGATACAAGGGTGCTAGCTAACGATGAGCCAAAAGCTACAACACAGCACACATTCACTTTGGCTCCTCCCCCCTGCAACCCAACTGTCTTCTGATTGACTGCCCCTCATAAAAAGAAGACAGCGCAAAATTGACCCAAATTTCATCCTCTGAGCCACACAGTTTTTAACTTTGGACGTGTTTACCATGTTTACCATGTACAGATACAGTAGATACATGTACAGTGTTGTAACAGTGAATATGTGACAGAAACAAGGAAAGGCAAATCCATCTTTTATTAAAAACCTTTATTAAAGTGTGAATCAAAGAGCAACCATGCACTGTATTTGTGTGTTTGTGTCTCCTGATAAGCTGCAGATGTTTGATGGGTTCAGTTGTGTCGTTGACTGCCCTCTCCTGGGATTGTGTTTTAATAAGACCACATTAAACAGCTTATACTCACAGAAAATTGAACAATAATAGTAGTATAGAGTTCTTAAGTTGTAGTTTTCACTTAAACCACTCACTCACACAGAGCCAAACACTTTGACTACGCCTTCAAGGCTTCTGTAAATAATACCGGTATTAATCTTACTTTAAAATATGATGATATTATGGTCAAAACTAAACATCGGCCCCTGTGAACATGGATTTGAAAAGAATAAAAAAAAAAACAGTTTGGTTCTCTTCACATATCTGGTCTTTTACTACACATCTATCAGACCCGGGGCAGATTAGATGTGCTGTATTTTCTTTGGTTATACAACAGTCGTTAGGTCATGTGGATTGATTTCTCCGGTGCTGCTTGTACATGTTGCCTACTTGTTCGCTGCAGATAGTTCTGTGTCCACAGAGATGATACGGACCACCGATTCCAGCATGTCTCTGCCATTTCTGATGGTTTTTTAATGCAGTACTCTTTGAGTGAAGCTGAACTTCGGGATAATGGATAATACTTGATCCCAGCCAAGTGGGTTTCTTGATTGTGGGGCCTGAGGTTTCATATAAATAGCACTGGAAACTTTCCAGCAAGAATGGAAAAAAGTGGTCAGGGCTCTAGGCAACTGGTTTCATTGTGCCTTATTAACCCTTTAGAGCAAAGAGCCCAGAGTGATCTAAAGGCAACCAGGATACGAGTGACACTTCTACATCGGTTTCTGATGTGTCCTGGAAAACGTTCTTCTAAATCAGTTGGGAATTGTTTACTCTCTCGTGATGATGCCAACATGATTCGAGGCCTTTAAGCTGCCATGAAACCGGGCCTGTCTAACCTCCAAAGCTACATCAGACTCGGCACGGAGTTACTAAACACGCTGAATTCCCCCAACCTCCCAGACGTAAGAAATAACTGTGGGGAAGGAGGGAAGAGGAAGGAGGAGGAGTGGGTGGGTGGGGAGGAGGAGGGGGGCAACAAATTAAATCCAGTTAAATTGTTTTTCCATAGCCAGTAGGCTTGGCAAAGGACTCGCTCACACACACAAGATGTAAGATAAGTTGTAGAAAAGACAAACCAGAAACAGTGCGGCTTCAGATGTAGGAGAATGCCTGGAATTTAACCCAGTTTCCCATGTCCGCCTCACACCGCACCCACTGCCCTGCCCAGCAGCTCAGGACGTCCACATCCACACACGCAAACAGGTGATTCCCCACAGCGAGACATCTGTCCTGCACCAGCCCTCCCCTGGTCAATAACCCACACAGCCTACCTCCTCCTTCCTCTGGCATTGGGATCACAATGCAGCCACTGCAGAGGAAAGCTGCAGTTCTAGCAGTTTGAAACACCAAGGCTAGGTAGCTAGCTAGCAGACATATCTGGGTCATGTCTTCCCTCTCAGATAGCTCCCATATCCAGGATGCAGCAGCTCCTCTTCCTCTCCACCGCAATCTCAAATCAGAAGGAAAGGGATGAGAGGGGTATAGCATGGTTGGCCAGGAATAGCCAACCAAAAAAAGAAGAAAACTAAAGTTGGGACAGTACAGAGGCCAGGTGGTGATGCTGAAAGTAGAAATAAGGCCAAGCATCCCTGCTGTTTGCATTAAAATGAGCAGAATGCAACACACAAACAGAGAGACGCTTCTTTCTTACACCTTTATAAAAACGACAACAAAACGTACATTCAGATCTGTCGAGTGACAGCAGGACAGCGTCACAATGAGAAACATGAATAAATAGCTGATGTCAGAGTTGGTCTGGTCACACTGATAGTGAGGTGCAGCTGGCCCCTCTCCGCAGGTGTAAAGCACAGGTGAATGGGGCAGTCGCAGAAACTCGATCCTGGTCTTACAATCGACTGCAGCACCCTTTCTAGAGTCATTCCCACTGAGTGGGTCAATAAATTGAGGAACACACTGAGACACAGGTCACATTTTAGCATTTAAAGTCCAACTGAAATCACATCTCCGTCTGCTGTAGTCTAGTCAAAGTGATTTTAAAGTGTAAAGCTATTCTTATTTCTGTTAATGAAGAGACAATAATGATTTGGGGCATCAAAACCACTCTGGCAGCCTCTGAGTTAGTTGGTTACCATTCATGTTTCAGTGAAAGCTGAGTCAGTGCAAGCAGATAATGTTAACAAATGTGCGCCGCTAAATGAGTACATGATACACAGCCATCTTTATGCTACGTCACTAAGTTGCTAGCAGACAGTAGTTAGCCAAGACTCGGCTGGTTAGCCAAACTAATGTTGTTAGCAATGCGCTTTTACCCAGTGGATGTTTGTTAGCTAACTTAGCAAGTCGGCGTGCAGCATCGTGCTTACATGTAGCTGGAGATTTAATGCAGGCTGTTCTTTGAAGCTTTTGTGGGGTGTTGCTGCAGACTGCTGTCTACTTATTAGTGACGTAGCTTCTGATTCCAGAAAGTGAAGACCATGCAAAAGGCCAGCAAGGGGCGACTCAACTAGCTGCTAAAAAAGCAGTCCGTTTGTACAGAAATCAGTGTGGGAAAAATTCATCAGTGATCTCAAATTTAAAAAAAAAAGAAGAAGGAAAAGTAAATACTGGTGATGTGTTTATGTGCTCCGCTGATATTTTTCGGTCTTCTTTACTAAAACATGATGATCATTTTACAAATTTACAGCCAGAATTAGGAGAAAGCAGGATCCAGGTGCACATTTAGTTTCAAATTAAGAAGGTAAGGCCAAAAAGACTGAGCTTGAGGACTTCACTAACCAATGACTGACTTTACAGAAGTTTCATCTCAAGTCTTTGCATATGAAACGTAAACTTGTCCAGCTACAAACAACAGGGCCATTTCTTTTACAGAGCAGACGGTGGTAGCAACTTCAGTTTGACCTTAAACAAAATCTGCTACTCAAAAAGGTAAAATAACCTCTTAGACCTCAAAAATTTGACAAGTGTCACAATATAACAAGCTTGGTACATTCTCACTACCATGATGTTCCTGCAGTATAAACTCGGAGCTGAGCTGTGCTTCAGGGTCAGAGTCATGTCTCTAAACAGAGACTAAGTCAGAACAGACAGAGAGAAAGCAAAAGACAAAGAGACAGATGGCGGCAGAAACATGAAACGATGGAAAGAAAGGGAGCGAGGGGAAAAGGAAAGCCGAGCACATAAAGCTACTGGGCTGCACGGTTTTATGATGTTGCCATCACCCACGCCTCCCCTCCCCTCGCAAATCTAAGAAAAGTGTGCAGTGTCATGTGGCCAGACATCATCTTTGCTACATGTAGCTGGTCCTATCTGAGTGTGGAGGAGAGAGGCCAAGGGGACGATGTCTGAAACAGGCTGAACGAATCCTGCTGATTTCCAAACAGGAAGGACAGTCCAGGATCAGGTGAAAGAGTCGCTGAGGTTTAAGGCCTTCCTGAGGAAACTGGGCTCACCGTCATGTCCCCAGTACGACATCTGCAAGACACGAAACAGCAGTAGTTTAAACTCTTTTTCTTCATACTCTCTCAGTCATTACACAGTCATTCACATCATTACAGAAGATCAACCAAATGTGGAAAAATCTTCCCATGTGACCCCCACAGGATGAGCTGATCTTTGTTGCATAGCAACTTTAGCAAATGTAATTAAGCCCTGTGAAATTAGACCCTGAAACCATCAACACTATCAGGGTTACAGCACCTTTATGTTTATAGGAGTCAAAATGTAGCGCTTTGGAATTTTCTTAAGCCTTTTTGAGCCCTCAAAGCATATTTATTGGGCAGAAAATATCCATGTGAAAGTTCAGGATGAAAAACACATTTAAGCTCTGTTAAGAACTACAATGAAATCAATTTCACCCCCCGGTTCAGCTTCTTATTTATCTCTCTCGCTCATGTCTGAGGTAGGCTTGGTTAGCATTCGGGAATCAAACCCACAACTCCCGTTCCAAAGGTGTGTAAGTCTTACTACCACGCTATCCAGCTGCCTTCTCAGACAGGGCATACATGGAACGCCATAACCAAGTGGCTGGCATAGCATACAGAAACATCTGTGCTGAGTATGGCCTGGAAGTCCCAAGGTCAAAATGGGAGATGCTGCCTAGGGTGGTGGAGAATGACCAAGCTAAGATCCTGTGGGACTTCCAGATACAGACGGACAAAATGGTGGTGGCTAACCAACCGGACAGAGAGATGGTAGACAAACAGAAGAAGACGGCCGTAGTGATCGATGTAGCGGTTCCCAATGACAGCAACATCAGAAAGAAGGAGCATGAGAAGCTGGAGAAGTACCAAGGGCTCAGAGAAGAGCTCGAGAGGATGTGGAGGGTGAAGGTAACGGTGGTCCCCGTGGTAATCGGACCACTCGGTGCAGTGACTCCCAAGCTAGGTGAGTGGCTCCAGCAGATCCCGGGAACAACATCAGAGATCTCTGTCCAGAAGAGCGCAGTCCTGGGAGCAGCTAAGATACTGCGCAGGACCCTCAAGCTCCCAGGCCTCTGGTAGAGGACCCGAGCTTGGACGATAGAAGCTCTCAGGTCTTTTTGTTTTCTTTTAATAATATGTTTATTATCAGAAAATAGATGAAACATACCTGTGAATATTCCATGAGATTCTTATGATATGCTCATAGTTGGTTTATCCACTAGGAATTTTGTCGGGTGAAGTCTCGTTTTTAGTTATCTTGGCTGGAGCTGTGTATTCAGCTCCAGCCAAGATAACTAAAATCAAGAAATGATGACATCGGGTTTTGATACCTCAAGAAAAATAAAATAAAATAACAATGTAGGGCATAAAAAAGACAATGGTTTAATCCTGAGCTCCATCCTGCTCAGACAGCAGACACACACGGACCTAATCTGCACAGATTATGGTATTTATGGACTGGGACACTCCAAAGATCACAATCTAAAGCCCAAATTGGTACAAAACAAGAATAATCTTTTCTAAAAGATGGAAAATGTAGTTAAAAACAAAACTGATCTATGGTTTGAGTGGGGGACCTATATACTAAAAGCCACTGCAGGGGTGTGGTTTCCTACCACTCTCTCTCTGCTTTCATGTCTGGTCAGATTAAGACTAAAAATCTTTAAGATAAATCTTTAAAAACCAACTAACACAAAAAGCAAGACTATATCGACAGCAATATCTTTACGGACTAAAATAAGCCATTCAAAGCTAAGCATGGACGCTTTCCCCCCCCACAGACTTTGGCCTTATTTGTAACTTTCCCATTTTATTCCTGTTAAAATGAAAAGAAGTAAAAATTCCTGGAGGTTTAAAGTGCAGCTTCCATTTTAGATGAACAGACAAATTCAAAAGTCTGCATCATATTAAAAGATCTGCACAAAAACGCTGACGGTAGCAATGAAAGCTAAATTTAAAGATGCAGTTGTGTGAACATCTCCGACAGTCCTGAGAACAGCTACAGCTGGAACCTCTTCACAGCAGCTGAAACCTTCCTGTACTGATAACTTAACATAACTCTATTTTGAAATTAGAGCGTTGCAGACAGGAAGGACGAGCAGAGAAGATAATGGAGGGCTGTCGCAAATTATTCGATGGAAGTCGAGCACGGCTCATGTTTAAGTCACGCAAAGCAAACCTGGGGAGCACCAGTTCTCTCTATAAAACATGCAGCTACAGAGCCAAGCAAGCAAGGCCGCTGTCCTTTTTCCTCTTTCTTCCACCCATCCCTCTCTTTCGCTACAGCACACACACTTCCCGAGGTGCTGTGTGTGCACTCTCTCACTCCAAAATCCAAATAACAGTCACCTTATCAAAAAAACCCCAAAAACAAAAAAACACTCCCTTTCCTCTCACATTTCCCCCTCATCCCTGGCTTCTGGTCAGACCTTATGTAACAAGGTGCTGAAGCCTCCAAAACCTGAGGATTACACTGCATCCTCCCCCGCTGTGGAGGAGTTCAGGGAGGACATAATAACATTGCACCTGCAGATGTTTTGATGGAGGTTTTAAGCCATTAGAAGCTAACAGCAGCTATCAGGTGACTGGATGAGGATCACTCCAGAGTTTTTTCCCCCATACAAGATATGAAAATGCTGATTTAGTCAATAAAAGTCTAAAACTTTGGGATCAGGTTTTCCGCTTCTGGCTCAGGGTGTTTGGCGTGTCATAATCTCCTGCTCAAAAGTGACTGAGTGCCGCCTACTCCAATCGAGAGACGTCAGTAAGGTTCGACTCTACGGATTACTTCTACACCACATATTTCCTCAATAGATTTTACATTTAGTGTCCACTTCATTAGACACACCTTTGTAGTACAGGGTTGGCCCCTTGTTTGCCTTTAAACCTGCCTTAACTCAACATGACACAGATTCAACAAACCGCTGGAAGCTTTCCTCAGAGATTTTGTCCACATCAACACGACAGCATCACACAGTAGCTCCAGATTTGTCAAATGAACACCCAAAGGTGCTCCACTGGATTTAGATTTGGTGACCTTTGTGACAACTTGAGCACAGTGAACTCAGATGATGTGAGCTGCTGGAACGAGCCATCAGAAGATGCTCGGCAACAGCACCCAGGTAGGCCAGCAATCCCCAACCCCGTGAATCGTTTGGTACCGGGCCGCGAGAGTTGAAGCTCGGGTGTGAAATGTATAGTTTTCAGGGTTTTTATCGGTTTTTAGTTGGTTATCTCAGTTGGTACTAAGCATTGTTGGCATCTCCCACACCATTACACTAGTAGCAGCCTGAACCATTGATGGATTCACGCTCTCAGGCTAAATTGCCAGAGGGTGTGGTCTTCTGCTGCTGTGGCCCATCAGCTTCAAGGTTTGATGTGCTGTACACTGAGAGATACTCTTCTGCAGTTCAGATCAGCAGTTTCTGAAGCCGACCAGCCCAGCTCAGGTTGCACTTCAGCAGGTCAGCATGCTTAAATGCATTGAGTTGCTGCCATGTGATTGACATTACTTGCTCCAGACCAGCTTATGTGTTCAACTTAAGTTACTATGGTAATGAGAGCCACCTTCGTGACAGTGAAACTGATTTAAGCTTGTGATACCTCACCAACCCATTAATCTCACCTCTCTGGTGTCAGTCATGCTTTTGTCTGAATGCAGCTAACTGCACTGCCCCATCTTTGAGCACAAGGATCAGGAAGCATTGCTGCCAGTTTGAGGGCATATCCATTAATGGACGTCTGCCAGAGGGTTCACAGAGGGAGAGGAGCTGTGCTGCAGGAGCCTGCAGCCTCAGCAGGGAGAGCAGAGGGGGACACAGAGAGAGCTGACTCAATGCCTCCCCATCTCTGTTCTCCCAGAACTCGTCTGTTTTTGCACTAGTAAACAAATACTCAAGGCAAATAAGAACAACCCCCCAAAACATACCCCCCCACACCAAACCACCCCCAACACTGCAATAAGAAGCACAAAATGAGAAACAAACAGGTCTGTCTCTCATGAAGGTTGCTGAGTTTCACCGCAATGTCAACAAAAACAAAGAGATCAGGCACAGATGGAAAAAGGGAGATGTGGAAAACAAGAACAACTGTAACTGCTTCTCACTGCAGATTTAAGGGCGCCATATTGCACATGACACCATACACTAATATTATAAATGGGACATAACTATTTTTGGGAGGTGACTGCATTTGTTGACAGTGCAAAAGACAAAAATGATCTTGCACAGATGCAAAGCCATTTTGTTCTCAGAGTTTCAGCAAATTTAAAAGGACCTAAAACCAGGTAAGCACAGGAAATGCTGTTTAAAAGGTATAACTCTGTTTCCATAAATAGAGTTATACAAAAAATACTGCAGTTTAGAAATGCTTTGACTGCTCAGTATAAGTAGTAAAGCATTATATACATACAGATACACCAGAAAAATTGGGAACAAAACTAAAATCGGCTTTTTCGTCATACACTTGAACATTTATTTAACAGACAAAAGGACAAAGAAAAGATTTTAAATGTTTTTTCCACTTAAACTTAATTTTATCTCTTAAACACATTTAGATGTTTGCAACACACTCCAACAACTTTGTGCAGAAACATCAGTGAGTTCTGGGCCCAAGCTCATCCGAGATGGAGCGAGCAACAATGGAAACGTGTCCTGTGGTCACATGAGTTCACAGCTCAGCGTGCACCAGTGCCCATAGCATGGGGGCTTTGCACATATGTGAAGGCACTACGAGGAGGAGGAATTTTAGACAGACATATGCTCCCATCAGGAAATTATCGTCTTTTCCCAGGAACTCCGTGTGTAGGACAATGCCAGGCCTCATTGGAAAAACCTGGCTTCGTAGACATGGAGTCTGTGTGTTTGACTGCAGTCCTGATCTGTCTCCCTTTGAAAATATCCAGCACATCATGAGGAGGAGAATCAGGTTTTAGTTTTTATTGGATTTTCAGGAAGTGTCCCAACTATCCCAGTGGGGTTTGTACCGATCCACTACCTAAAATACTGCAATTTCACTTCCCATAACCCAGGTGGTCTTTGATGGTCTGCGCAACACAGCAGATTTACTATTATCCAACTAATAATAAGAAGTCACTAACTAGCAGATGTGAGGCTTAGCAGATAGCTAGTGCTTACAGCTGTGTTAGCACACACCTCACAGTAGCCACATCGCTAACTCTGAGTTTTACAAAAATGCAGACAGGTGAGTTATTAAAAAACTCCACCTCCTCCCAAATTTCCAAAACATGACTAATTTTAAAAGCTTGTTTTTAAATTAATTATGTGCCTGAAACAACTCCATCACAGATCTCCATCCTGGGATACTTTCTGGCTCACAATGCATCATCCTCCCGTGCCGTTTCCAAACCCCCACCCTCCCAAAAAAAAGTCGAGCAGAAAAGACACGCCAGCCCAGGCGCTCAGCTCTCCATATGGTCACTAAAAGCTGTTGCAGCAAGTAAAAAGCCATTTTATGAGCTTGATATCCTGTTTGCTGTGACCTTTCCAGGAGAACCGCACACTAAACACAACTACCCACAACCTCGCACACACATAAACAAAGTGACGTGCGTGGACGAGCATGCAGGGTAATTAAGTCGGCCGGCAAGCTGTCCTGTTGTGGCTCTAATGAAGTTTCAGTGGTACCAGCCTTGGCAGACACGTTTCCATATTTACACTTGGTTTGTTTCTTTAATTTCTTGGATCAATTTATGAACTTCCTTCTGCCAAGGCTGGAGGAGCTTTCCAGGTTACATCACTACTCCAAAGTTGTGGGAGCTGCCTCCACAGCGGCCAAAAAAACAATAACTGCAGCTCTGAGATGACGACTGTGCAGAAGCAAATACTAAGAGTTAGAATTAGACTAGAAATGTCAACTTTTTTTTGTTTAAATTGTTTTTGAATATTGTGTAGAAAGTATGAACAGCGGGTGCGTGCAAGCCTTTTACTTACAGTCAGAGCCGTGTGCCTGAGATAACCACATCCTCCTTCTATGACATCATATATTTGCAAGAGTAGAAAAACAATGTGAAACTGAGCGGTTAGAGCAGTGTGAAGCCTGAGCTTTTGTCTCACAGGTGCTCTTTGTGCACAGACTGATAACAGATAACAGCATGGGGCGTCCCCTTTAAGATGAGCCTTTATTTAGTGAGAAATGATTGACAAATTCTAAAGAGTAAATTAGACAGACACGCCTGAGCGTAACTGTACCTGACTGCATGTGTGTGTGTGCATATTTCCTGTTCACCTTGATGACCTAAGGCTCCCTCTCCGAAGACACGTCCCCCTCTGCCCCACTGCTGGCGTTGGGGTCCTGTCGAGAACGCTGGGCGCCCTTCTCCCTGCCGGACTCTGAGGGACCCTTGGAGCGCGTCTTCTCTTTCCTCTGCTGCTGCTTTTCCTGCTTTGATAGCTGAGAAAATACAAGAAAGCAAAAAGGCTGGGTCAGAAAGACAACAAGCAGTTTAAAACAGCAGCTAAGCTTTTAAGATCAGAGCTCTCACGGGACACACACATTGTGGTTTTGTAAAATTTACACAAGTGGAAGCATATAAGTAGAAAATTAAATAGGCCCTAAGACTGATCCTTGTGGTACACCACAGGTAATGTGAGCCGTAGATGATGTAATCAAAAAGAATCCTTCCAAATATTCCTGAATCCAGATCCAGATTTCGATCGAGTCTGGCTCCTAAGAATAATATTTTCATGCAAGTCTGGCCATAAGCTTTTTTTTCCCCACCTGCTAACAAGCAGACAAACAACCCGGTCACATTACATCGTAGACAGAGGATAGTTAGAATAAGTAATAATAATTTATGGATTCTTATTTCTAAAACTGTAACCTTTTCCTACTCTGCGACTGAAACCGACTCATCTGGGCCTCCTGGTGGCTCTGTGGTCCCACCATGAACATGCTGCATCATGACTTGCAGATCATGACCTTTGCAGTATGCTCAGTATTCACCCAAAGGTCCTGACATGCATGACAATTACAACAATTAATTAAACAAAGAAAAAGAGGCCCGGGCCAGCACTCCACATTTGTGATACATGACTACTTCAATTCTCTCGGCATTCAGAGCTATTCCGAGCTGTCATATGATCCCCTCAATGAGTCTATTGTTGTAACTGCACGCACTCCCTCTTTTCAAAATAGCCCTTCATGCTGCCACTCAGCACAACTAGTCAGACAACTCTACTGATCAAAAACCGCTCCTCCCTCGTCTTCACGGTTCATAAACATCACTCCACAGTGATGATGAAGTAGGTATGCTACCTGACATCCAAAATAGTCTGGAAACACAGATGGTAAAACTTTTATGGTTGTAGGAGAAATATTTATGAACTACATGTCATCTTAAAAATCCAAAGCATTGCATAAGACATTACATTATTCAACGAGTACAAAAAAGACTGTTATTCCCAGCTGAACCCATTAACATGCTGTGGTAAGAAACTAGGCCTGCTGTTGTCTTTGTTGATGATATCGGTCAGATCAGTGAGTATCTGGAAAGTGACACCATTTTGCTAATTATGCCTCCAGTTGCTGCTTGTTTGTGGGTCTCTCTGCATCCAGTTAATAACTGAACAGCATGCTCTATTGGGTTGAGATCAGGTGGTTAACTTGGCCATCAAAGAATATCCCATTTCTTTGCCTTAGAGATCTCTCAGGTTCCTTTTACAGTTTGCTTTGGGTCATTATCCACTGGCACTGGGAAGCTCGGTCTAATCAGTTCTGCAGCAGTTGGCTGAATCTGAGCAGAGTGCAGCCCTGCACACTCCAAAATCCATCCTGCTGCTTCTATCAGCACTCACGTCATCAATAAAAGCAAATGACATGGTTCCACACGCGCATGCAATAATGTGACCTCCAACGTGTTCGACAGATGATGTGGTATGCTTTAGATCAGGAGCTGTTCCTCTTCTTCTCCACACTTGTCATTCTTTCACAAGTTAATCTTTGTTTCTTCTTTTCAAAGAATTATTTTTTCCAGAACCGTGTCGTCTAAAACAGCGTCCGCCAACTTTTTTTGCGTCACGGACCGGTTTATGTCTGACAATATTTTCACGGACCAGCCTTTAAGGTGTCGTGGATAAATACAACAAGATAAAACCAGTACCGGTACCAAAAAAGGGAAGATTTATTCATAACACACGGGAAAAGACCCAGAGAAACCAAGTTACAGATAAAAACGATAAAAACCCTGAAAACCATCAATTTCACATCCGAGCTTCAACTCTCGCGGCCTGGTACCAAATGACTCACAGACCAGTACCGGTCTGTGGCCTGGGAGTTGTACAAATCTGTACAAATGTACAAATCTAATCAAGCCTCCCCGTTCTTCCTGTGTAACCAGCGGTTTGCATCTAGCTGTAAACGACTGGTTTCCTCTGCATTTCATTTCAATTGATTGTAGACTGGAAGAGATGCGTCTACCTACTCGAGAGTGTTCTTGACTTAGATGTTTTTTTCTTAACCGTGAAAATCGTTCTGTCATCATGTACTTTTGTAGTCTTCTGTGGTCCTTCAGGCCTTTTGTGATTGCTGAGCTGATTGGTGCATTTCATCTTTGTAAGAATGTTAATTTTTAACACTGCTGATGTGTTTGCTCTCTCTAATAGCTGCATTTTGTCCTTCAGTCTAATGATTGTTTCCTTCTGTTGCATCTCCATCTCTTTGGACCTCACATTCAGAGTTCCAGTGAACTGTTACCAAATATAAGTTCAACACTTGAATGAACTCCTCACATGTCCATAACACTGGTTGTAGGTCAACTCAATTGCTTTTAAACCTCTGAAAATGGCGTCTATGTACATTTTTTTAAAAATTCTAAACAGTTAATGCAACACTTTTGTTAATCCCCTTGAATTAAAGCTGTGCTTCAGTCACATCTTGATTGTTTGATATAACACCGTGGTAGTGCACAAAGATATCTGTTTATAACTCCAACGCTAAAGCTCCGTCCAAACCCAAAACTCTGATCTCCAACCCAGTGAAAGCTTAGCATGATCAAACATTATGTAACTCCTGTGAATGTTGGGTTTCAGCCCACAGCCTAAATCAAAATGCACCAACAGTAAGGTGAACAAACAGAAAAACTCTGGAGCCCTCTGTCATCGGGCTGCAGCCTCCAGCTTCCCAAAGAGAACATCCAAAACTGGATGATTTTCATTGCTCTGGATAACTCTATTGTTTGCTGGCCGCTTGACCCTGTGGTGGACTAAATCCCTGATTCATGGAAAGAAAGGAACAGTGTCTGCTGGCTGTTGCTTCATTTCCCACCCCGTGCCAAGCGTAGCCTATTGGCTGGCCTTTTATCCCTCATGTTCAGTCTTGGCTTTGGTTCCTCAGCCCCCACAGCAAAACATCCCAAACAGACAAGATTAAAATTCTGAGGACTGCTTAATATCCCTCCCTTTGGGCAAGCAAGCCAAGTCCACCAAGGGGAGAGCAGCCAAAGCCTGCCTGCAGCCAAGGCATAAGGACGCTAACTGGGCTCCACAGAAGTGAGCAGAATTCAGGAAGGCTGCACGAAGCTCGTTCTGGTGGCAGAAGGAGCTGAGAAACATCCTGTCGCTGCAGGAAACCGTCCACTTTTGCACTGATTTCTATCTCCATTACTTGACTCTTATTCATTCATAAATCAGCGGTTAAATGCACAAACCCCCCCCAAAAAAAACCATTTCATGACTCGTTCACAGAATCACTGCAGAGAAAATCGAGTAAATCCAAAGTTGAAAAAAATCACGAATGACACCATGATCATGTAGCTTGATCCAGCCTTAAAAAAAATAATGAAAACGTGCATTTGCTTGAACTTTAATTGGTAAAATAAATAAACAAATGCGAGCTAAACTAAACCATCCTGATGAGGAGTGAACCTGGACTTTTCTTCAAAATAAGAATTTGATCTCAGTTATCTTGTTTTAATAGTTGTCGAAACACAAAAATTGTGACTGAAATTAAAATCTGACAAACTGATCAATCAACAAAGTTTTTGCTTCAATTAAAAAATGAAAGAAAGCGAAAATGCATCAATGATGCAAAACGGACTTGCAAAGAAAAGATAAATATTAGTTACAGCTGCATGTTAATAAATCATCTGCTGCAGTGTTAATTGGTTTTATAAAAATAACTTGCTTTAAAAAAAAGGACATTTTGCAAAAACAGGCAGGAGGAGGATGAAGATTTACAGATGTAGCAGGATTTGGGGATAAATTTATGAAGTACATCTCTGTTCACAGTTCAGATTTTCGCAGCCGTCCTGTAACGGTGTTTGTTTTCTTAACAAGCGATGTGGCGAGAAAACACTTAAAGGCAAAGAATCAATGAAATACAAAGTCACTGAAGAAGCATTGGGTTGTGGTACAGGATGATCTTAAGAATAAAGATCAGTTTATATTTTGAGGGGACACTTTGAGTGAAGGTGAAAATTAGGACTAAATGAAGCTAAAAGAAGTTTGTTTTATGTGTTTTAAACAAATAGAAAATCCTGGATTGGCTCTGGAACCTTTCCTTCATTTTAGTTTATTTAAAAAGATAAAATAATAAGAAAAAAAATAAGAAAATGAAGCTTCAAAACTGTTAATTTAATTCAGTTCTGGTGCTTTCAGTCCCCTGGAGCTGGTCCTCTGTACTCATATCAAGACTTCTCAGAAGCTAAAATGAATCACCTGCTAATGTACTTTTCATCCAGCACCACACTGATGTCGCTTTCCCTAAAAGCACCGAGCATGAAAACCTGTCAAAGCTCCCTGCATGCAATCAAAATGATATACTAACCCTTTCAGATCACAGCGCACACTTTCAGAATAAAACCATCCCTTTAGAAAGGAGGCATCCTGGTTTGACTCTGGTTTCCTGGAGCAAACAGTCACAGCCTGGACAGGTACAGCAGAGGGAGAGCGTGAGCATGTGGGCCGATGGTGCCAATCATCTCAAACCCACACATAACACCCTGTCTCTCTCTAACACACACACACACACACACACACACACACACACAACTAAAACAAATGGGGGACTTTTCAGCTCCTTCACGGAGGCGACTGAGTGACAGTGAGATATCAGTGAATCAGTGCGGCTCTGTGGGGGTGACACACGTTAATCGTGGCTGCTGTCTGAGAGCTTAAAGTTTTGTTTTCTGCTTTCCCAAATCTAGATTGTTTTTCTTGAATCCTTAATTTGGGATTTGGGATCCTGGAATTCTGCAAACTTAACCCCTTAGCAGTCCTACAAATTTACAATTAGTCCCCTAAACCATCCAATGTACCGTGGGCGGTACGTCCGACTGCTAACAGGTTAACACCCAGCCTAAAAAGCACTAGCTTTGCAAGTGAAACAAACCACGAGCACATCAGCATAACGACAGGGGCACATCTTACATGAAGGGCTACAGCCAGCAATTTAGCAGTAACTGAACCTTCAAAATAAAAGCGTGGGGCCTGTTCAATGGTAGATCAGTCACACGGGTGTCTCATATGGATGAAAATATAAAAGAAATAAGTAAAAATAAGTAAGCTAATTTAGTGTGTTTTACTTTTCTAAAATTTTACTTTATTTTGTTGAATTTTTATTGCATTTGTGGAAAAAAGTCGATGAAAGATTGTGAGTTATAAAACCAAAACGATCAGCTGGGCAGCAATGATCTGTGAGTTTGTGACTTTGAGTGAGATGATAGGTTTTCCCACATGCAGACGCATCCACACAACACACTACTTTGTGTATTATACTTCTAATATTCATTTAACTGGCTGGATTTATAGATGTTATTGGATATAATTTTTATATTGTTTTCTTTCCTCGAGTTTCACTTTGCTTAAATTTGAAGCATTTGTGTGACTCTTTCAAACTCAGATCTAAGGATGCATGACTTTATAAAACTTAGATTTAATTTTAGTCAGTCAGATATTGAACAGTATTCGTATAAATCACACAAAATCAAGCAAAATAAACTAAAAATAAAATAAACTTCAAGAAACCTGAAGGGTATAAATAATGGATGCTTCTTATTTCACTCATTTTAAAAAATAAACAACAACAAAAATCTGTAGCATAAGAATCCAGAGTCTGTACATGAGAGGAGAGCAAACACCGCCACCTGGTGGTACAATAGAAATGAACTCCTTCACACTGACAAATTAGGGAGCTCCTCCCTGCTGACCCTCTCAGAATCAGCAGATTTTTTTTTTTGTGCAGTAACTTTTTGGAGTGTGACTATATTCAAAAAATGTTGCATGCCTTGATTAGATGCACCAGAGTTACAGGCCCTCAAAGTACAGAGAGACGGGAGTCTGTCGAAAATCGGTGCTTTCTTAGTCACCTTATTTTAAATTTTTTTATGTAAGTACAGGGAGGTATCCATGTGAAATTTTGATTTCCTCTGAGCATCATTGTCATGGGACGCATCCTAGTTTCAATAAACTGCAGCAATTTCATGTCTTTAATGTAGAGGAACAGAAACAAGCATTGATACTGGAGCTTTTTCTGATCATTCACTGGAGAAAACTTGCATGAAAAATGCAATTTGGGCAAACTTTGAAAAGTCATCTGACAAAGTGGGAGAGTTGCTGCTCAGTACAAGTAACAGCATATGAAAGGTCTCCTTGTTATCTAACTCGTATACAAACATGACAGGTGATGGGTAACAGGTACACTCCTGCAGGCACTGCACATTGGAGGAAAGGCAGCGGCCAGTGGTATCTGAGGTATTAAGATGAGTCTTTAAAGCTTCGTGCCGAGTGATGTACCTGTTTGGGGTCTGTGGGTCCAGTCGGTGATGTCAGTTCGATGGTGACCGGTCCGTCGTTTTGAATGTGGACCTGCATGCGAGCCCCAAACTTCCCATCTACAATGATAAAACCAGGAAGACAAATGAATAGAGATTACAGTTTACAGGCATCAGCACTTGATGTTTCACGATGTGACGTGGAGCTTTGAGACATTGGGGACAAAGGCGACGGAGAGGTGCGAGGACAGGAAGTTTCTCAAATGTTCTCCTTTCTTCCACCGAGTCCACGAGATTAATGACACCATCTGCACAATGAAGCCGTTGGGCCGCGGTGGAAAAAGCGCTGCATCATCGCATTTTCTCTCTGGAGGGGGAGGCGGAAGGCTTCCTAATTAAGAAGCCCTACACCTCCCTCGCTGGGACAAGGTGTTCTCCTCACCTGCTCCCCGGTGGGCTGACCCAGTTCACCGCCACCGTCATTGCCAGCGCGTCACCACACCGATGATCCACCGCCTAAACTGCTGTAACCTTACACCGAGATGGGAATACGGGCAATTAAATAGCAGGGAGCAGGATCACTAGTCCAGGCCCATAAGTGTGTGGCAATAGCTGTGACCTTTGACCTTTTGTTTCCAATTAGCTTTGTATCAGGTAACAGGCATTTTTCAGCCATGCCGTCCTGCAGCCTCCTGGGACTCTATTAAGACTGGTCTCTGAAAAGACCGCCAACAGACTGTGGCTATTTTTTTTAATTAAAATAATCCATCTTAGCTTGAAAGAGCAGCTATCAGCTCAATATCAATATCCAGACCTAAACTCCAGCAGGGGGCAAAAATCAGAGGACTTTAAAGTGGGGCAGTGAAGATGATGAAGGGCTGGATTTACTGAGAGGGGCGTTGAGCGTTGAGGATGAAATAGCTATGTGCTAATTAGAGTGCAGCTAGTTCATTTCATTAATGACCAGCTTTTTAACTAAAGCAGCACAAATTAGCAGCTCCACAACAAGCAGGCCTGACGAGGGAGCGGGTAACCCGCTAACCAAAATATCAGCGTGAAGGTTTCACGCAGCCGTTTGTCCTCACACGCAGCATGACAATTCAGATTAAAGGTAACCAGCTGATGGGTATGATATGTTTTTTACTCTTCTGCTGGGAATTACAGGGAACTGTGTGATCTCTGGATGAATCTGACACTCAGGTGGAGCAGAGGGTTCATCGAGATGAAGCATGCTTTATAACAAACCTGAAAATACCTGCAACCATCGGTGCTACCCCTCAGCCTGCTTGCAGACACACCTATGCCATCAATTCCAAAGTCCTACATCATGTGTTAATGAAATGTTACTGAGCCACCTGCATAAACATGAGCACAGCTTTTGTTCTTCTTGCTGCATGCATGCATGTCTTGTGATATTATGGATGTTTAGAAATAGTCGATTAGACGATTAAACATCATTATTGAGCACCACAAGTCAGTTAAAGCAATTCTTCTTCCCTTTTTATGAACGTACATTACTGGTCACCGGCTCGTCCTGTAATTTAACAACACTATCCTCCAACATCTGTAGCACCCGCAGACACCTGAGACCCGCTCTCTGTGATAGGAAGTTGCAAAAAAGCGAGGTGGAAAGTCGGGCAGACGACAGCTGCATAAACCAGCGCAGGTCTGCATTTAAAGTAGAAAATGGACAGGTGCTGGTTCGATTTATCAGAGAAAACTAGCGTTTGATTTAACCATTTGACCAAAGAAGCATGTGGATGCTACGGATCCTAGCACTGCTAATGTTAGCACACGCAGCAATCCAACCGCAGTCTGAGTGTTTGCAACGTTAACATCAGCAAAAAGAGATGCACATCTCAGCGGCATCTGAGAATAACTGGATTATCAAAGAATATTATTCAGTTTCATTCATTCTCTTAAAGAACCACATGTTCATATGGATAGTGTTTCTTACTCTTGGATTAGTAAACTGGTCACCAGTAACAGAAGTACTTGAGAAGCTGGAGGAATTTATTTAAAGTTAATGTTAAATATTGTAAGATTCAAACTAGGGATGTAGTCAACTAGTCAGCAAACACACTGAAAGCATTTAAAACTGAACCCAGCCCAAGCACGAGGCTAAACATGGCTGTTTAACAGCTAACGTTAGCAGTGCTAACTTTAACCTTCACTCTCTGCAGGCTGGCGTCCACACGCCTCTCACACAGCCACTCATTTCCTACTTCAAAGTATTGCAGTGGTTTATAGTTCATGTCTGACCCTTCACATCGTACCATAACAGAGAGGAAGAGGCTCTGCTGGTCGTTAGAGTCGCAGCTTTTGCCAACTGCTGACACACATCGATAAAGTAGGAACAATCTGTTTAACCGACTAACAAAGCAGCGATCTTAGACTCGATTAGTTGCACACGTCTAACATTAATCTGACTCGCTTCACATCCGAGTCCCATTAACAGCTGCTTTTAATAAAGATTTTAATCTTAAACTGCTACTGCAGTTTAAAGAGTCAACCGGTGTCCACAGCTTTCAGTCACAGTGTTTTATAGTCAAAAAGAAGGCTTTGCTGACGTGGCCCTACGCCTCTGTTTGACCCACCTTTAATGAGCTCCGGTTTGTGAGTGCTCCTCATGTTCTCCAGCATGCTGTCGTAGAAAGGCTGAGCGAGTTCTGCGGGCATGGCCGAGTGGAAATCCGGCTTGTTGCCCTTCAGGATGCACTGCAGGGTGAACTGGCTCACACACAGAACCTCAAAGTCTCGCTCCATGACACTTTTGCTCCACGCTCGGCCGTGCTCGTCCTCGAACAACCTCAGGTTCAGGATCTTACGCACCCTGAAAACACAAAGATGAGAACAACACAGTAAGCAGCCTCTCCTATACTTCTGTATTTTATATTAATCTTTGTTTTTATTTATTTTACACTTTCTGTTTTCAATTCAGTCAACGGTGACAATAGCCATCCATCCATCTTCATCTGCTTTATCCGAGGCCGGGTCGCGGGGGCAGCAGCCTAAGCAGAGACGCCCAGACCTCCCTCTCCCCAGCCACCTCCTCCAGCTTATCCGGGGGAATACCAAGGCGTTCCCAGGCCAGCCGAGAGATATAATATCTCCAGCGTGTCCTGGGTCTGCCCCGGGGCCTCCTCCCGGTGGGACATGCCCGGGACACCTCACCCAGGGGGCACCCTTGTCAGATGCCCGAACCACCTCAGCTGGCTCCTTTCGATGTGGAGCAGCAGCTGCTCTACTCTGAGCCCCTCCCGGATGGCCGAACTTCTCACCCTATCTCTAAGGGAGAGGCCAGCCACCCTTCGGAGGAAGCTCATTTCTGCCGCTTGTATCCGCGATCTCGTTCTTTCGGTCACTACCCACAGCTCGTGGCCATAGGTGAGGGTAGGGACGTAGATCGACCGGATCAGAATCATTGAAGACATTTAATTTTTGCATAAATGTTTTATTATTTTGACTGTGTGCTTTTAGCTTATTTAGATTTCCCTTCTTTTTATGATGAAATTACAGTGTTTGAGATCTCAGGGTGTACTTTCTGCTTTCTGCACTCACATGTACTCAGCATCCCTCTGCGTGTCCTCCACAGATATGCCCAGCAGCACACACAGTCCATGTCCGATCGAGCTGATCTGCTCCTCGCCCACTGCAAGAAAGCACAACAAAATGAACACTGGCACAGAGATATCAGGCAACGCCGTGCCCACAGAGATCACAACCAACTTGAAGAAATCAGACAAAGGAGATTTTATGTTTTTACATCCTCAAAATTTGTTCATTTTCAAGTTTCTATAAAAGCATTACAGGCAGCTTTGGACATGTGTGGATATTTGCAACTGCAGTGAGTTTGTTTTTCGTCTTGGATACTTGGAACTGATTTAAACCTAGCGGTAAACACGTTCTACTTGACCCTCTGAGGGTCACTATGGCCTTCTGTGCACCGAAGCAGCGAAATTATACCAACGCATGTCTCAGAATCCATTCAATGTAATCTCTCACACAGATGCATGCCCTACAGAAGATATGTGCAAACATCAATTCTTGCCATTATTCAAACTGTAGAAACCATCAAATTTGTGTCTTTAATATTCGTTTCTTCAGCTTTTTGTTCATTTTACTTATTTTTTTACAGTACAAAATGAGCCATGTCAGAGATGTCAGCATCTGAACAGAGACTCACACCAGCAGCCTGTTGCTTACTGGCCAGCTGCTCTAACCTCTGCTCTTCTAGCTACTAAGAGTCATGCTGTATATACTGGACAAAGGATGCTGAAGATGGAGCTGCCAGGCAGGAAGAAGAGAGGAAGACCACAGAGAAGACTCATGGATGTAGTGAAGGAGGACGTACAGAGGGTTGGTGTGACAGATACTAGGGTAGGATCAAATGATGATCCACTGTAGAGAGCTCTAGAGGACGTCATGTTTCCCACACAATAAACATGAAGATGGATTTGACTGATTTTCTTTATTGCGATAGATTGTGAGAATTGTGACTTGACTTTGTACTTTTTAAGCATATTTAGGAGAAAAATAAAAACTGACCGGTTAAATCAGCACTGTAGACATTTTTAAACGCACTTTCTTAGCGTGAGAAAATAATATAGACTGAGAAATAAAATGTAACCACGCATATATGAGCGTGTTTTTGTGAACTGTTTGCCCTCCAGCTGTTGTTACTGTTGCACACCGGCAGCTAGCAGAGGCTGACAGGTGGCCGGCTGTCAGAGAACAGTCGCCAGCCGTCAGCCCCGCAGACATACAGGACATGTTCACTGCTATCACGCCCCTCTGAGCTCCAGCAGCGGCTGACAGCTGGAGAGACAACAGCTCTGCTGCATTCATTCTGCATTCACTCTGCTGGCTAATGCTAACCCTGCTAGCTTAGCTAAGGCGACATGTCAGCGACGGAAACGAGCGGAAGCTGTGAGCAGGCTCGAGTTTAAATACATTCTCAAAATGCAGCAGCCGCGCTCAGGTTAAAGCTTACCTGTCACACTCGCCTTCGTGACTCTCTGAATGATAGCTTTCATTGTTGTGGTTGTGTTGGGGAGCACACTGTCACAACTTCCGGGAATCAACAGAGCGCACGGCACGATGTCTCCCCCTGGTGGTTGAAACCGGTAACACGGGTCCTGAGATTCAAGCGTACAGGGAGGAATTTATTAAAGCCCACGCGAGACTTTTACAGCTGACAGTTTTTACTGCGAGCTGTCAAAGTGGATAAAGCAAGAGTGAAATTAATAAAACCTTAGTTACCCAGAAAACCGTGAAGGTGAACCTGCATGCACACATGCTGCACCTAAGGGGAGTACAGCCTACTTTAATAGATAGATAGATGCTTTATTGATCCCACAAGGTTAAACTTTTGTGTTACAGCAGCATGATAAAGAATAAAATCGTACAGTGTACAATACACAACAAATAAACAACAAAGTAAGAGGTTTATACTATGAGACTGTTGTAAACAAATTCTTGCAGTGTGATAAAAACAAACAAAAATGTAGTTAAAAACAATGAAGAAGAAGTGCAAATTGGATTAATAAATAATATGTATAACTAAAAAAACAGCAGCATGAAGGTATAATACAAAAGCATGCTTCAATCTGTAGGAAAGATTTCCTAAAGCGTTCTTTATGGCAGTGAGGTTGAATCAGTCTGAGGGAGAAGGAGCTCTGCTGCACCCTCATATAGATGTCATCACATCAAAAGTGTTTGCAAGTGAATTTAATCATTGCGTTGTATTAAAATCCTCCTTTACAGTGGGCTGAAAGAAGCTAGAATAGAGTATCTGTTAAAGAAAAGTCATAAAGCTTGTAAAGTAAGAGCCAGAACAAAAGTTTTAAAGTCTTAAAGGGCCTAAAGTAAAGAATTCCTTTATTGGATCAGCTGTATGGGATTAACTTAATGTTGCAGTTGGATATTATTTTAATTCCTTCTTATGCTGCCGTTTTGATTTATCAATAATAATACAGCAGAATACATGAGCAGGTTTTAAAACCCCAAATAAAAACTTTAAAATAAATTGATGAAGTTTAGTTTACAACATTTTAAAGTTTTACCCCCAGAAATACCAGTGTTTTTGACACGTGGATGCTAATGACCTAACACTGATTTCTGACAGTAACCCAAACTGAGATGACTACACGATGAGGGGACCATGATGAAAGACCACAAAGTCAAACTTCTTTTTCTTTTTTGTTTATTGTGGCAAGAAAGTTGGAAAATACACACAAACACACACCTTGTCCGACATTTAGTCAGTTAGGGTCTGGTTACACACACAGAGGAAAAAATACAGTATTTTCACCCAAAATACAGAGGATTACTCAAAGAAAGTACAAGTACATTAAAACTTTACTTCAGTGAAGTACTAGAGTAAATGTACTAAATTCATCCTTTCATCCAGTGCTGGTGGACCCAGTGGTGATGTTGAGCTGGTGAAGCTCAGTGGGCACATGACTGCTGGGAATTCTAATAGCAATCACATCATCATGTTATTGGAAGATCCTGGACCAAGGCATGGCCCTGGTTGATCTGGACTCAGGCAGGGTCATGCCTTGTCTCAGATTGTGTTTGTGCTAATCAAGTGTGTAGTCGAGGTGAGGAGAGTGACGTTCAACATGAACGTGGCGCTACGAGCGTCAGCACCTCCAAGTCTGAGTGATGGAGGTCCTGGGATCTTGCTGGTGAGGTTTAGTATAAATAGCCAAAGTCTGTCAATTGAAGGTGAATATCAGAATCGCCTGTTGTTGATGAAAGTAAAGACAGAAAAGCAGAATGAGCCCTCTTTAATTGACGGGGGTGATGATCAGAGGTGCAGAGTTCCAACCATCATTTTCCAGTCCAGGACTGAAGTATGGGTAGAGTTTCTCAGTGAAGGAGCAGCCAGTAAAGGAGTAGATCAGAGCTGCAGTATCAACGTCATAAAAGGAGACCAGGCCATCCTCATAATCCACAAACACCCCCACCTTCTTAGGAGCAGACTGCAGCGAGAGAGCGACATCAGGGCCAGCTTTGTATTTATTTCCATTACTCAGGCCTACGGTCCAGAAACCGGCTGCAGGTCTCGGTGTGATGTCTTCCCTCCTGTTGATCGACTCTCTGGCCACTCCCAAAGTCCACTCGCCCTTTCCTTCAACCTGAACCTCAAAATAAAATCTGCCTGAAGAGAAACTCTGTTTTCCTAAAACAGCAGCACTGTAAAAAAATCTCTCTGAGTTGTAGGGAAGAGCTTTCTCCCTATAGGTATCATGTACTTGTTTCCCATCATCAGACAGGAAGAGGTAAGCATTTGCTGTGTCTGGATCGAGTGTCACGTCCACTGCGTAGCTCTGGGCCCTCCTCAGCTTGGCCATGGCGAGCATCTTGGGTAGTTTCTCCTTCATCTC